>NC_135784.1:103824171-104074171 GCF_051106095.1 Pogona vitticeps
CTCAGTTGTGAGCAGTTTTACATCGCTGCCTAGAACAAGCCCAGTATCAAATCTGAATAGATGTCCATGTTCAAACATTGGTTGTTAATAAGGGAACCATTTTCAGTGGAGTATTAACATCAGTCTGACAGTAACTAGGGAGAGTAAGAAAATATAAATTGCTGTCTTAATTTTTAAAAATCTGAATTCTTAGATTAATAATCCAGAGATACATGTGTTTTATATTTGTAAATATAAATATATATATTTCAAGTCTGAAACTAGTATTCATTCATGATAAAATGCAGAATTTGCTCTCCTAACTAATTAAATTTGACCTTCCTACATCACAACAGTAGTATCTCTGATCAAGAAGAATGGATAGCAGAAATGTTTAGAAAAATGAAGAGTTGAAAGAGATGTGATGACAATACAGATGAGGAGCAAGCAGATTATTTGAAAAACCAGGCTCCTGCTGCTCTTCCAACTTGCAGTGACAAAATTTCTAAATGATTAATGAAAAGGTGGTGAAAGGGGATCATGGGATGATGCCTGGATTACTAAACAGTCCTTTTGTCTTACATCTATATAGAAACAATAGCTGAATCAACTGGTTTACCCCCCCCCCCTTTGTTTGTCCTTTTTGGTGGTCAGATTAGTTGTTCTGTTGAACTTTCTAGAGTGTTTTCCAGCTGGAAATAGAGAGAAATAGTTGATTAATAAGGTGGAGATGTGTGTATACAGAAGCCTACTGCCTCATTCACTGAATTTTACGGGGATTTTAGGTGTTTGTGGAGTCTTCTACCTAGAATTGCCCTGTGTGTCAGTAAAAGAATAAAATGCCATCTATTCAGGTTCCTGGAGTACACCTATCACAAGATTATCAATCCACAGCGAATTTATTATAACAGAAAGGCCTTTGTTCTTTCATGTGTATTAAAGGTCTCCTTAAAGCCAAATAAAACATGCTATAATAACAAAATAAACATCTTGATGAAGTTATCTGGCATGTGAACTGGCTAGGATCTCTCCTACATAGCATAGTGTCAAGGTTAGCCAAATCTGGATCAATGTAACACGCTCTACGTGGGGCTACCTTTGAGGCTGCTGCGGAAACTACAGGTGGTGCAGAATGCGGTGGCCAGACTTCTTAATGGTGTGAAAAAATACCAACATATTTCACCCACTCTGGCCGCATTGCATTGGCTGCCCATCCACTTCCGCATCGACTTCAAAGTGTTGATGCTTACATATAAAGCCCTAAACGGTTTAGGGCCTCGATACCTGGCGGAACGCCTACCCCCACCAAGATCTACCGGTGTCACCCGCGCGAGCCAGGAGGTGAGGCTGAGGAGCCTAACGCCGAGGGAGGCCCGGAAAGAAAAGACACGAAATCGGGCCTTCTCGGCGGTGGCTCCTCGCCTCTGGAATAACCTCCCTCCTAACATTCGCGCGGCTCCCTCGCTGGGCATTTTCAAAAAACAACTAAAAACATTGATGTTTCGGCAGGCCTTCCCCTTTGTCAGTTCCTGACCTCCCTTTTCCTTCTTCTCCCAGTGTATGTCCCATCTTGCTGAAAGTCCTCCTTATGTAAATTGTTTTTAATCATATTGTTGTTGTTTATGCTGCTGTAAGCCGCCTAGAGTAGTCTTAATTGATTAGATAGGCGGGATATAAATAAATAAATAAATAAATAAATAAATAAATGTTTGGATTTTTTTTACTTTTTTAAACTAAATTTCCCAGCATTCCCCAACTATCATGGTCAATGGCCATTCTGCCTAGAGGCTTTTGGGAAGTGTCATCTTCAGTAATATTTCCTAACTGAATACAGTAGTTCAGTGTAAAACATGGGAATGTGGCTAACAGTAGATTATTTCAAATCACCATTTAATGCCAGTACAATCCTACACATATCTATGCAGTAGTAGTAAATGTAAGTCATGCCAGTTGAAATAGTACTAATTCCCAGTTAAGTACACATTGCAGTCTTATTTGTTGGCATGATCTTCCTTTAATCTGCTTGGATGAGAGATTCTCATACCCACAAAACATGTAGGAACTGAAGATGGCATAAAGACTGTGAGAAACAAACCAAACTGTGAGTACAGAATATCATAGTAGGGAACTGGTGATGGGAACAAGTACAAAAAGGATACAGGAAATCCACTCAGCAGTAGAATCAGAAAAGGAAACATCAGCAATAAACATCTAGCAAGCAGAATGCAAAATTAAACAAAAAGAATGTAATCCTGAATTAATGCAAATTTAGGTTACTGTTTCACATTTAGCAGGGGGAAGTAGGATGAAAACCATAGAAGTAGGCAAACATCTTGTGTGTATTAGCAAGACACAAGTCAGCAGTGTCTGCATGATAGAGTGTGGTTTCAGCTCCCTTAGCTCTGTAGGAAATCCATATGAATGCATGCAGATTTTCAGAACATGTTTGACCACTGTTTTAAGTTCATATTTGCATTCCACCCTTCCTCCATGAATTCCAGGGTGGAATACATAAAACCATCCTGTTAATTACCCATAAAATTTAATTTGTTAGCATTTAGACTTAAGAGATAATCAATTGCCTTAGGCTTCCAGCGACCTTTGTGAACAAAACAGGGATGTGAATCCAGTTTAGCATCACACTATGGTTTACAGCAGAATGTGGTGATAAGTAGTATATGTAGGCTGGTGATGGGTGGTGTGTAAGTAGTCACCAGAAATATCCTGCTGCTCTGCTTTCTCCTCCACCCCATCATCTCCCAACTAGACCTGTGACATATTTTTCTGTATGCAGAGCAACTGGTCTGGAGATATTGTTTGTTTGCACAATCGGAATGTGTACCCCTGGAAATAAATATTTACCTTAAAATGACACTGAACCAAGACACAAACTAGAATGTGGTAGTCATAGGTAGTAACAAATCTTAGTGTTTAAGGGGAAATGTTGTGACCTTTTCATGCTATGGTGCACATAGACCTTTATTTAAATCTATAATAAATAGCTATAAACAGGTTTCATTTTCCAGCTCAGTAATAATTTAAAAGACACAAGCTGAAATCTTGTTGCGTAGCTGTAGATGCACATCTCTGATGACATCAGCAGCAAATTGGATAGAAATCCTTGGGTAATTTTAGAGTACATATAATGTCACTTTGTGTAAGAGTCATAAGCACCCAAAAATCATCTTTAATCAATTTGTGCTATACTAATGTGAGTTACAGTTAGAGTAGACCCATTTGAATCAGTAGAAGTTACGAAGTTTACCCACCAAATCTTCACGGATTCAATGGGCCTGTTCTAGTGTGATTTACCACACTATGCAACAAGAATTTGGCAGTTGTGTTGCATTGACCTTGCCAAATGATGAGACAAATGAAGGGAAATATTCTCTGCTCCCCTCTAGTGGCCAATTCTGATGCTGGAAATAGTTGTGAAAAGTCAAAAGATAAAACCAAATAAATACTTTTTAGCCACTTGGGATTGATAAGAAAATGGTATAAAACTCATAAATTTCTGTCATACTGCATCTGAAAATGCCTTTAAATGCTTTAAAAGTAATTTTTGAAGATAGTAAGGTGTGAATTCATGGCATCTAAAAATACCTTTGTAACTGCTAGTTATATTGTGTCTCATCCAAAAGCATTTCTAACTAGTTACTTCTCTTTATTTATTTATTTATTTATTTATTTATTTAATTATTTAATTTATATCCCGCCTATCTAGTCATGGTGGACTACTCTAGTTACTTATAAACTCTGTTCCCTTTGTACTACAGCTTAGCTGTTTCCAAAAATAAACCAATGTGCCAACTATAACTTCTAAATCCCTACATAACCATACAGGAGCAGAGTATTTGAAAAGCTTTATTATCCCTGAGAAGTCTTGTTTAAGTTTTCAGATACTTGGAAGCTTTTCAGTTGAAGGCACCCTCAACAGGAATGTGTGAAAAGTTCTCCTCAGTGGCCACTCCCAGATTCTTGAATTCCCGGTCAAGAGAGGGAAGGCCAGCTCCATTTTTATTGACCTTCCATTGGCAGGCAAAGAGATTTGTATTCAGGCAGGCATTTGGATGTTCAGCTGCCTTGTTGCTGAACTTTAAATTTCAGGTGCCATTTGTTTCTTTTTAACCAGTGTGGCTATGATGTGCTTTAGTTGCAGCATTATATTTTAATTCTGTTTCATTTGATTTTCATCATTTTTTAAAAGGTAACCAAATAATGTATAAAACATCTCTGTCTTACCAGAACTAAGCACAACTGAGTTCATTGAGACTGACCTCCAGCTAAGTGTGTATAGCATTGCATCCTAGGCACCTTATTTACTTACTCACTCCCTCACTTTTTGGTCACTTATTGCATTTTTAACGCTGCCTTTTTCAGAAGGAAAGAAAGAAACTGAAGGTAACATGCGTAGCCTTCTCCCATTTTATCTTAAGAACACATACTAAGTCAAACTAGTTTATATCTTTATTGTTTTTAGAACAGGTGTTTCCTCAGATAGTGAGAGGTTTGTTTGCTGTAATATTTTATGCATGCCATCAAGTCAATTCTGACTTATGGCAACCCTTTCCAGGGTTTTCTAGGTAGAGAATGCACAGATATTATTTATCATTTCCTTCTTCTGGGAGCACCCTGAGGCTGTGTAACTTGCCCATGACTACACAAGTTGATTCTTCTCTGCGGAGACACAGTGCGGAATTGGACTCCCAATCTCTGGCTCTTCATCCAGATACCTAAACCACTGAGCTGCTTTTCCTCATCTGTGCACCTTACATGCTTTGTTTTAGCTGTGCTATTGGTTTTTTGAAGGAAAATTCACTGTAGCAGGGAAGGTGTTAATAATAGGAATGTGCAAAACCTGTAATGTATAATTTTACCCTGAGCGTGAATTCAGTTATGCTTGTGTCTGAGTGAGCCTGCACCCAGTTCAGCACTATGACCACTGTTCCAAGTTCCATTAAACTCAGTTTTGCTTACTTCTAAGTGCATGTGCATAGCATTATATTATTAGTGAGTAAATTCTAAGTTTAGGGATATTTTAAAAATTACTGTTTTGCATTGCCAGATCCCTTGGTGCCGGATGTACTACATAGCATGGAGGTGGATCACCATCATCGCCAAATCCCAGAGCACCAGCTGACATCTCAGGGGATTGCTGTGTTTCTCAGGCTTCAAGATAGAGAAGCAGGTCTCAGGGTAAGTGGCACTGGAGCAGCAGGAGTTTGATTTTTGTTTGTGAGGTGGGTTTAATCTCCAAGTGCCCATCTTTACTGATCTATAAATGATACCAGGGCTCACTGGCTCGCCATGTTGTTTGTATGGGTATTGCACATGCACAAGGTAGGCAGACCAAAATGCCCAGGAACAAGGAGAAGGGAATAGGATACTTGCCCTCAGGCCCATAGTGCCATTTGGAACAAAGGCACATTATTCTTGTGAGCCTTCTTGTTGAACAAGCACTGACAGTAACAGCCTTGGGGGCGGGGGGGGGGAGGTTCTGCAGGTTGACAGTGAGCTTTCTACAAACCCCAGCAGTAGTCAAGGGTGCACAAGACATGCACTCTAGGTGGGATGACAGCAACTGCTGAGTGCATTTTGCCACCTGCTCAGCCCTCAAGAACTATTCTATTTTTCCTGGCTTTGGATTGCCACATTACTTGATTAGCTGGATTTTACCCTAATTCAGACATACTTAACTAGATTCTCCCTGTTTGTGTTTCCACAGTTCGCTGACCCAGAATCAATTCTGGACTCTGTCCCAGGGTTTTTACCTTGAGTCCCAAGGAATAAGATGCCCTATGTCATATTTGTACATGTTGGATATTCCTATGAATATCCCTGCCCAGATATTTACCTGCCAAACCTAATTATTTCCCTCTGTTCTCCTCACAAAGTGACCAGACACAAAAGGCTTTCAGCAACATAATTTCTCAGAAGTGGAGGCAGCTCAGAGAACTGAAAGCAGAACTCTACAGATACTCAGAATATCAACACACATGCCTTTACTCTACCCTGAAAACAAGTGACACACACTACATAAAAAAGTAAAGACTTCAACATGGCAGAGTATAGTGCTGGAGAGTTTATATATAACTTCTAAAATGTTGATGTTCTTCACCACCCACTTTGCGTCATCCTTTAATGCGCTGGCTTCTGGGGGTTAGACTGTCCAGTGAATGCAGGGAATGTTAACAGTATAAAAGACTGCATTTACATGGAAGGAAATGGAGGCTGCAGCTGCTCATTTAGAGAACGAATGAGCTATTTTTGTGGCAAGGGTTGATTGTCATATTTGTACATGTTGGATATTCCTATGAATATCCCTGCCCAGATATTTACTATTCAAATTACTTTATAATGTATCTGTGAGGCAAACTTCTCCTGGCTTGTGGGCAGGAGAAGATTACAGTACAAACCTCTGTGGTCCAAACTAGCAAGAAGTACATACAGTACTTCCAAAATGAACCTTTTGCAGGTATATTCCTGCTTTAAAGGAAAGTCTCAACCACAGCAACTGGGTAGTGTATATGAACTCCTCAAGCTAAAAAGGCCCATGCAGGGTTCGCACCACCTGGTTATGCTCAAACTAAAATCACAATGCATATTGATGTATATTTATCTCTAAACATCCATCTTCTATTCTGGCAATAATAATGGTGATTAATATGTCTAGAGATCTGTCTAGCTGTTCGATTAACTGGACGGTGTGAATTAACAATAGTTGAAGATCACATAATGTATTTGCTGACTGGCAATTTTGGTGATGCCCAGAGCCTGTTACTTACCTAAGTATTAATTCTGAAGGGTGTTTATTGTATGATTACATTAAACTTGAATAGACTAATTACTTAAATATCCTTGGATTTAAACAGATGGTCACATTATTTTCACTCTTTGCAGCAAGGTTACTACACTTAATAAGAATATTACTGCTCAGTAATCTATGGTTTAAGGATGTAGACATGGTCTAGAGGGGCGGGGTATAAATAAATAAATAAATAAATAAATAAATAAATAAATAAATAAATAAATAAATAAATAAATAAATAAATAAATAAATAAGATGTCTGAGGAAGTGGACTTGCCAATGAAAGCTCACATTAAAGAATATAAAAGTCTTTAAAGTGCCACCACATTTTTGTCTTTTTTTACTCTTTTCATTTTGGTTTCACCTGTAATGATTTAAAGAGGCTTCTATCTATGTTTCTATCAAATATTCTCAAAAACTGAATGCTCTGTTTCATAAATTTTTGTGGGGTTCCTTCTCACAGTAGATTTTTTTTTTTTAGCAAGATGCAGCCTCCGGATGATGTAGGTGGTTTTGAATTTCCAGATTGTTGACAGCCAATAGTTCCTAGAATCGTACACATATACTCGTTCTTCATCTGTAATCTAGTAAAAAGTCACAACTAGAGTAGATTCATTGAATTTGTGGAATTTATGGAGGTGTTGGCTCACCAAATTCCTACCGACTACTGCAACGTTATATGGAATTTCAGCCATTGCAATCTGTCTGTGCTACGCCAGGATCATTTTTACCCATTTTCCCATTGTCAAATTAATACTGTAGACAAACCTCAATTTGAGAACTGAGAAGAAACTCTTCATATGGAAGCTTTGGATTGATGTGGTGCTCTTTGATTTCAATCAGTACTTTGGATAGAATGATAAGTTTTTGTTTTGTTTGTTTTTTCATTTGCAAGACAGGATCTGCCAACCTCTGTAGAATGGCAGTATCTTCCGTTACAACATATGTTGACACCTAAGTGTTGTCCAATTGCCCTGAGTGCTTCATAAACTCCCATAATTCTGAAATTATGAATTATTGAATAGGAAAAATAAAAACAATTTTCCTGCATACAGTATATAATAAATATTTTTGAGAGTCAACGAATATTTTATTTTTATTTATTTATTTATTCAATTTATATGCCGCCCAAACTACCCAGAGGTCTCTGGGCGGCTTACAATAATTAAAATTCAATATAGCAAAAGATAAAATAATTAAAATACAATTAAAATACAATTAAAATTGCCATCAGACCCACAGCTAATATAATTTCAATTAAAAGCCTTCTGGAACAGGAAGGTTTTGACCTGGCGCCGAAATGTCATCAGCGTCGGCGCCAGACGAATCTCAGTCGGGAGGGCATTCCATAGTCTGGGGGCAGCTGCCGAAAAGGCCCTTTGTCTACAAGCCGTCCCTCTTACCTCCTTAAGGGACGGCTCTTTCAAAAGGGCCCCCTGGCTAGATCTTAACTGCCGGGTAGGTTCATATGGAAGGAGGCAGTCCTTCAGGTATCCAGGGCCCAAGCCGTTTAGGGCTTTATATGTCAAAACAAGCACTTTGAATTGGGCCCGGGCAGCAACTGGTAGCCAATGTAACTTATACAGAATCGGCTTGATATGTTCCGTGGCAGCTGCACCACTCACCAGCCGCGCAGCTCGATTCTGGACCAGTTGCAATCGCCGGACCGTCTTCAAAGGCAGCCCCACGTAAAGCGCATTGCAGTAATCTATGCGGGATGTTACCAGTGCATGTGTGACTGTCATGAGACTCCGCTCGTCCAGGTAGGGCCGTAGCTGGTATAATTTCCGCAGCTGAAGGAAGGCGCCCCTGGCCACCGAGTCCACCTGGGCTTCCAGTGTTAGACTGGGGTCCAGGAGCACCCCCAAGCTGCGGACCCTGTCCCTTAGGGGGAGTGTAACCCCATTCAGGGCGGGGAAATGGCCCTCCAGCCTGTCCGGCAAAGCACCCACTAACAGCACTTCCGTCTTGTCTGGATTGAGTTTCAATTTATTAACCCTCATCCAGTCCATTATCAGGTCCAGACACGAGTTCAGCACAGAAACTGCCTCACCTGGATTGGTGGAAAACGAGAGGTAGAGCTGAGTATCGTCAGCATATTGCTGACTCCTCAGCCCAAACCTCCTGATGACCTCTCCCAGTGGTTTCATGTAGATGTTGAACAGCATGGGGGACAGTATTGAGCCCTGAGGAACCCCATGACATAACTGCCATGGGGCAGAGCAACTGTCCCCCAGCACCACCCTCTGGACACGGTCAGCCAGGAAGGAGTGGAACCACTGTAAAACAGTGCCCCCAACTCCCAACCCAGCCAGCCTATCCAGAAGGACACCATGGTCGATGGTGTCGAAAGCCGCTGAGAGGTCCAGGAGTATCAACAGGGTCACACTCCCCCTGTCTCTCTCCCGGCAAAGGTCATCGTACAGGGCGACCAAGGCAGTCTCTGTACCAAAACCCGGCCTGAAACCCGATTGAAATGGATCCAGAAAATCCGTTTCATCCAGCAGCGCCTGGAGTTGCCCGGCCACAACCCGCTCCAACACCTTGCCCAAATAAGGGAGGTTCGCCACTGGTCGGTAGTTGACCACCAGCCTTGGGTCCAGGTTAGGCTTTTTAAGGAGTGGTCGAATCACCGCCTCTTTCAAGGCGGTAGGGACCACTCCCTCTCTCAGAGAGGCATTCACGGCCTCCTGGACCCAGGTGCGAACCCCCCTGGCTGATCTTCCAATTAGCCAGGATGGGCAAGGGTCGAGCGGAGTGGTGGTAGAACGGACAGATCCAAGCACCCTGTCCACATCATCAGGTCTCAACAATTGAAACTCATCCATTAATACTGGACCTAAGCACGGCGCACTGGACACATCCTCTGATTCTGCAGTAACTGTGGAGTCCAACCCACTGCGAATCTGAGCGATTTTTCCCTCAAAATGTATAGCAAACTCATCACAGCGAGCTGATGAGCAGTCCGGGACCTCCACCGGATTTCCCGGTTGAAGAAGATCCCGGACCACCCGAAACAGCTCTGCTGGACGACATTCTGAGGAAGCAATACGGCTGGAGAAATATTGCCGTTTCGCCAGCCGTATTGCCACGAAATAGGCCCGATAATGGGCTCTAAGTCGTGTTCGATCGGACTCCCAGCGGGATTTCCTCCACCTGCGCTCCAGCCGTCTCCCCTCTCGCTTCATCGCCCGCAGTTCAGGAGTATACCAAGGAGCTGTCTGGGCTCGGCGAGCAGGGAGAGGACGCTTAGGCGCAATCGTGTCAACTGCCCGGGTCATCTCCCTATTCCATAGGGTGACCTGAGCTTCGACAGGAGCGCTGACCATATCAGACGGATAATCCCCCAGAGCATTCAGGAATCCATCTGGATCCATTAGTCTCCGAGGGCGGATCATCTTAATAGATCCCCCACCCTTGCAGAGGGAAGAAGACGCTAATAGACTGAACTTGACCAGGAAGTGGTCTGACCATGACAATGGGGTCACGACCAGCCCCTCCACATCCAAACCACTATCTTCCAGTCCCGTTGAGTAAACCAGGTCCAAGGTGTGGCCCTTCTCATGCGTCGGACCGATGACACATTGAGACAGCCCCATGGTTGTCATGGTGGCCATGAAGTCCTGAGCCGCCCCAGTCAAGGCAGCCTCGGCATGGATGTTGAAGTCCCCCAGCACCAACAGCCTGGGAGTCCTCAACATCAGGTCCGAGACTACCTCTGTCAGCTCAGGCAGGGAGACTGTTGGTACGCAGCAGGGTGGGCGGTACACCAACAGAATCCCTAACCTGTCTCGCGAGCCCAACACACAATACAGGCCCTCGAGACCTCCTCTCAAAGGGACAGGAAGCCTGGTCAAGGAGATAGAACTCCTATAGACTATAGCAACTCCCCCTCCCCGACCCTCTGAGCGACCCTGGTGCTGGACTGAGTACCCAGGCGGACATAGCTGGGAGAGGGGAACACCACCCTCCTCTCCCACCCAGGTCTCAGTAATGCACACCAGGTCAGACCCCTCATCCAGAATTACATCATGGATGAGGGCAGTTTTATTTTGTACTGACCTGGCGTTCATCAACAGCACCGTGTGGCTCAAGGGTTTGCTGATATGGTCGCCTGATACCTGATATACAGCACATTAAAATAATTGAAATATGGTCAATTCATTGATCAATAAGTCAATTAATAAGCTTTTGTCTCTTTAACTCCTTCATTTATGGATCTGAAATTTGAGCAGCAAAGGTTCATGTTCTCTCTGTGTGTACTGGATTCCACAATGATTCTTTATTAGAAAAAACTATGACTGTGTTGGCTAACTGCTGGTGTTGTAACTTTTTCCAGCGAACTTTTACACACATGATTTGGTTGTGTCCAGTTCTCTATCCCTTTTGGGTAGGTGTTATTCAACAAATAAGTATCATTTTGATACTGGTAAACCTCAGTACTTTATACTTTAAACAACAACAACAACTAGGAAGAGCCTCTGAGAGATAGAATCAAATTGTTAGCACATAACTACAATTGCTAGCATTAATATGACTGCTTATACAAATGTGGAGCTGAATCCTGCCTTCGTATTACCTTTTAACCTGCCCATCAGCTGACTTGCAGCTACCTGTGTACAGCTTGGCTATTGAATGATTTTGAGCAGGTTTGATAATAAATCAACAAAGCCTGCTTTGTCTCCCCTCTGATATCTTGCTCACTTGCCCTATTGCTAATGGCTGCAAGCAAGGTTGACCAAAAGCCCCAGGAGATAACTGTACAGGAATCCACAATACCTATGCACTGTGTTGCATCAAAACCTTGGTCAAATTTAAAGAATTAATTTAAAATGTATGGAATAATTGGATAATATCTGCCCAGAGTCTGTAGGAAGGATCAGACTCCTCAACCGGTTGTTAACAATTTGAAAAACTGCCTAAGTAAAATATCTGTTACAGAATTAAAACATCTGTATTACAGACTAGACAGAGTCTTCCTTGCTGTTCATAAAAAGGTTGTGGTGGCATAAACTGAACTATCTCAAAATCCGTGGCCTGACAAGAGCAACATTCCAACGCATTCAGGGCTTCCCTTGGTTGGTTTGTATGTAGCCAGGCCTCTGAAGTATACTCAGAATCTGTCTGTGCAAAACATGTCACCAGCAGGTACACTCTCAAGCTGTCTCTGTTTCATGTGTAAATCTCTACACATTTTGTTCCAAAGAACAGGATCCATTTTTTCAATCAGGACTGGAGCGTTTCCTTGTTAGGAACTCCGGATGCCCCAGGTTTGTGAATATTCTCGTCTAACCAAAAAAAAACCTGTAATTTTTCACCAAGGAAACCCAGCTAATGTAAGAAGATGGCTTGTACTGAGTCAGACTATCTGACTGGCTGGCTCAATGTTGTCTGCTCTGCTTTGCAGCCTTGTCTCTCCATGGTTTGAGGAAAGATTCTTGCCAAGACGTACCTAGAGATCCTGGGCATTACTTAATGTCACTCATCCAGATACCAACCAGACCTGACTGCTTAGTTTCCAAAAGTGAACTTGATCAGAGTGTTCTGGGTGGCATGGTTAATCCATACTAAATCCAGTAAGCTGTGTTCATTATGCACAATGAGTGTATTTTATATATGTTGCTTCTACTATTTACGGCAAAGGAGAGACAGCTATGCATTGCTTGATTCAGTGGAAACCCTACTTAGCTCTTTCCTTCCCGTCCCACCTCTTTATGTCCTACATGTTTTGGCTTCAAATTAACCTTCTTTCTCTTCAGGGATAGAAACCCTTTCTCTTCAGTGGATACTAAAATCCAAATAAAACTGAATCCTGTACACAATATAAATTCTGTGCTTGTTTTCCTGCATGGTGGGTTCATAGAATGCATGTGTGGCTCTGTACCCATCTTTTCCCCCATTACGTTCCCTTTGGCAGCTATTACACTTTAGTGGGTAACTACTTTTTTAAGGCTGAGTCCACATTTTGGCCTGGATGATCTATTGGAGCTACATGCCAGTGGGGGCCCTGGAGTGGATGGATGAGAAAAACTGGATTCCACAGGCTGCAATGGAAAAGGAACCAAAATCAGGTTCAAAAGAAGTTCAAAGTGTGTGTGTGTGTGTTTAGTCGTTTAGTCGTGTCCGACTCTTCGTGACCCCATGGATCAGAGCACGCCAGGCCCTCCTGTCTTCTACTGCCTCCCGGAGTTGTGTCAGGTTCATGTTGGTTGCTTCGCAGACACTGTCCAGCCATCTCATCCTCGGTCGTCCCCTTCTCCTCTTGCCGTCACACTTTCCCAACATCAGGGTCTTTTCCAGGGAGTCTTTTCTTCTCATGAGATGGCCAAAGTACTGGAGCCTCAGCTTCAGGATCTGTCCTTCCAGTGAGCACTCAGGATTGATTTCCTTCAGAATGGATAGGTTTGTTCTCCTTGCAGTCCAGGGGATTCTCAAGAGCCTCCTCCAGCACCACAATTCAAAGGCATCAATTCTTCGGCGGTCTGCTTTCTTTATGGTCCAGCTCTCACTTCCATACATCACAACAGGAAAAACCATAGCTTTGACTATTCGGACTTTTGTTGGCAAGGTGATGTCTCTGCTTTTCAAGATGCTGTCCAGATTTGTCATCGCTTTCCTCCCAAGAAGAAGGCGCCTTTTAATTTCAGGGCTGCTGTCTCCATCTGCAGTGATCATGGAGCCCAGGAAGATAAAATTTGACACTGCCTCCATATCTTCCCCTTCTATTTCCCAGGAGGTGATGGGACCAGTGGCCATGATCTTAGTTTTTTTGATGTTGAGTTTCAGACCGTTTTTTGCACTCTCCTCTTTCACTCTCATTACAAGGTTCTTTAATTCCTCCTCACTTTCTGCTATCAGAGTGGTATCATCTGCATATCGGAGGTTGTTGATATTTCTTCCGGCAATCTTAATTCCGGCTTGGGTTTCTTCCAGTCCAGCCTTCCGCATCATGTATTCTGCATATAAGTTAAATAAGCTGGGGGACAATATACAGCCTTGCCGTACTCCTTTCCCAATTTTGAACCACTCAGTTGTTCCATGACCAGTTCTAACTGTTGCTTCCTGTCCCACATATAGGTTTCTCAGGAGACAGATAAAGTGGTCAGGCACTCCCATTTCTTTAAGAACTTGCCATAGTTTGCTGTGGTCCACACAGTCAAAGGCTTTTGCATAGTCAATGAAGCAGAAGTAGATATTTTTCTGGAACTCTCTGGCTTTCTCCATAATCCAGCGCAAGTTAGCAATTTGGTCTCGAGTTCCTCTGCCTCTTCGGAATCCAGCTTGTACTTCTGGGAGTTCTCGGTCCACATACTGCTGAAGCCTACCTTGTAGGATTTTGAGCATAACCTTGCTAGCGTGCGAAATGAGTGCAATTGTACGGTAGTTGGAGCATTCTTTAGCACTGCCTTTCTTTGGGATTGGGATGTAGACTGATCTTTTCCAATCCTCTGGCCACTGTTGAGTTTTCCAAACTTGCTGGCATATTGAATGTAGCACCTTAACAGCATCATCTTTCAAGATTTTAAATAGTTCAACTGGAATGCCATCACCTCCACTGGCCTTGTTGTTAGCCAGGCTTTCTAAGGCCCACTTGACTTCGCTCTCCAGGATGTCTGGCTCAAGGTCAGCAACTACATTGTCTGGGTTGTCCGGGATATCCACATCTTTCTGATATAATTCCTCTGTGTATTCTTGCCACCTCTTCTTGACGTCTTCTGCTTCTGTTAGGTCCCTCCCATTTTTGTCTTTTATCATGTTCATCTTTGCGCAAAATGTTCCTCTAATATGTCCAATTTTCCTGAACAGATCTCTGGTCTTTCCTTTTCTGTTATCTTCCTCTATTTCTTTGTTCATTTAAGAAGGCCCTCTTGTCTCTCCTTGCTATTCTTTGGAAGTTCAAAGTAATACTCCTTTAATATGAGCACTAAAGCTCAGCTTAGGGTGTGACACAAAAATAATACACAGACTGTGAACACCGCTAAACATCTGAGTATGAAAGCAGAATGAAGGAAATGTGCCTCTTCCCCTAGTTTAGTTGACTGAACATTATGAAAAACTTCCTGATGGTAACAGCTGTTCAGCAGTGAAAGGGATTGCCTCGAAAGCCGGCGGACTCTCCCTCACCAGTTTTTCTAACAGTGTTTAGATGGCCATCTGGGAGAGATTCCTTAGCTGTGGATTTCCTGCCCTGGCAAGAAGGTTGGACTCAGTGACCCTTCCACCTCTGGGATGCTACAGTTCTTCGCAACATATAAAGAGAATCTAGTCTGCTTGAGCAAGCGCTCTGGTGTGCACGTCAAAGGCAGCGTACCATCATGTGCCGAAGGCTTTTGTCCCCCTGAAACACTGTCATTTGTGGCATTATTCTAATGAAAGATCATCCCAAGGATGTTGCATAGGCACAGTAACTGAGGATACAGTAGCTCAACCGAACAAAACTGTGCAAGAATCTGAAGAGTTAGGAAATGTGAGTAATGGTGTGTGTACTGAGTGGAGCAAACAGAATTGAAAGTGGCTACACAAAGGTTTATTGGTCTGTCAATAATAGTATGGACTTTATTAGATGATTAGCAGATCATAATACAGGCATCGGAAAGCTGGAACAGGGCTAGACTCCTTTTTCTAGTCTGTCATGATTTCTGAAGAGGGGAAGGCAAAAGTGTTCTGCAACATCTGCCAGAGACCGTGTCTCCAGAAGCATGACATTCGCTCACATTTAACCATTCTGTCCCTTCTCTCTTTTTCCTTTGCAGTTCCACTCAAATCCACTTTCAGCCCATGTCTTTACAAAACAAGGTAGAATGACAGAAAGCTCAGATTAACAAGCATCTCTGTTTGTTCTTGGACCCTTTCCTGGCAGATGTTTTGGAAGATTTTTCAAAACCTTTCCATCCAAGCCCCCCAACTTCAGATAATCCACAGGTGGCCTGTTTACTTTGGTATTTGCTTCAGTGTTACTTTTTTTTAAAATCACAGTTAAAGCTATGAAATAGCACCTAACCACAGAGCATAGGAAAGAATGTAGCATGTGCTCTACCTTCCTCTTTCTGTTAACACTCCAAGGGCAGCTCCCAGAGTACTGTGGTGTCTGCAGAGGACTCAATACAGCCAACCCTTGACTTATGAATGGCCCGAGTTATGAACATTTTGACTTACGAACCGCTCTCATAGGAAAATATTGACTTGACTTACGAAGTTAGATTTGAGTTACGAAGTGAAAAAACACGCGGGAGGCAAAGCGTGAAATTTGAACTTTCAGTTAACCGTTGGACAGTGAAGAGGGTGCCTGCCTGCTTCCTCGCTCTTCCCAGCGTTTAGAGCAGGGGTCTCAAACATGCGGCCCGGGGGGATGATAGTTTGTGGCCCCTGCCTTGCCTGCCCCCCCAAAGTGCCTCTTGCACCCTCCATCTGGAACTGCAGCCTACCAGCCAGCCCCCAGCCTGCACTGCTGCCCCTTTTCCCCGAGGGCCCAAGCTGCCGCTGAGCGATGCCTGTGAGTGGAGCTCGCTTCGGGCCCATCCTCGAAGAGCGCCTCCAAGCTGCCAAAAGCAGCTGCCACCACCACCACCTCTTCCAGGGAAGCTGCTCTCTGGCTCTTTCTTTCTCAGCACCCCCAGCACCAGCCCGGCCAGCAGTCGCCTCAGCACCTGGCAGTGCTTTCTACTACTACTTCTCTTCATCCTGCTTCAGCTGCCTCAGCTCTGGAGGCTGCCTGGGCTCGCCTCGCAAAGCAAGGTCTCTCCTACTTTCCTCAGGAATGAGGACCACTGGAAAGATGCATCCCTTCCCACCAAGAAAGAGCACATTACTCTTCTGGCCCATATCTTGTTGGCACAGTGCTAGAGAATGCAATCTTTGTGGAATGATGCATTGAGATGCAAAATAGCTCTTTGTTCTGCCTTCACAGATAGGTAAGGTAAAGGTTAAGGTTCCCCTTGACATTTTAGTCAGTCGTGTCCGACTCTATTGTGTGGATTTGATCTTACGACTGCTGGTCTTCTGACCCTGCAGCACACAAAGGCTTCTGCGGTTTAGCCCGCAGCGCCACCACGTCCCGGATAGGTACCAGGAGTTAGAATACACTGCACTGAAGTTAACGATCTTTAAGCACCATCCAGACTGCACCAAATTTCACAGTGTGGGCAGGCCCATACTTGTCACTTTTGTGAATGTAAATTTTATTTATTTATTTATTTATTTATTTATTTATTTATTTATTTATTTATTTATTTATTTATTTATTTATTGCACCTCTATTCAGTATATGGATCTGCCTATCTTTAGTCATCTGGATCACATTGTTTACTCTCATAGACATGTTGGATCATAACACTGTCTTCTGAATAATTAACTGGAACAGAATACAGTGGACTCAATGTGGAACATTCTCAAAAGCACGATGTATAATCCATGCTGGCCTGAGCTATTCGGCTGCCTGAGGTGAAAGACAGCATGATGCCAACACCCTTTCTGTTTAGGGAAGCTGAGTAGATTTAGTGATCAGTCTCACTTCAATAGTGGCGATGGGGGCAGGAGCCTCGACTGTGCAAGAGGCCAGCAAGCTAGCTTAAAGAGCCCAGGCCAAGATGCTTGATGGCACATACAGCTCATTCCTCTCAAAATGTCAGCCCTGCATTTGCTGCCTTGATGTGCTTGGTGTGTGTGTGTGTGTGTGTGTGTGTGTGTGTGTGTGTGTGTGTGTGTGTGTGTGTGTGTGTGTGTGTGTGTGTGTGTGTGTGTGTGTGTGTGTGTGTGTGTGTGTGTGTGAGAGAGAGAGAGAGAGAGAGAGAGAGAGAGAGAGAGAGAGAGAGAGAGAGAGAGAGAGAGAAAGGGGATGGGATACTTCACTACTTGTTGCTTACCTCTTAGCGTTTGCCTGTTCCACTGACCATAGGACTGCAGATATCAGTTCCTAAAGTCAAGTGTGGAATTGCCCCACCCACCTGGTGGCTACAAAGGATGGTAGAGTGGTAGATGCTTGTTGTCCCCATAGACAGCCTCTCCCAACAGAGTCCAAAAATGTATTAGCAGGTTTTCACACTGAAGTGAAATCCAGGCCCCTGGATCAGTCCATATCAACAAATTATGCTCAGGTCTTTTGTACAGTTGATGACTCTTAATTGCATATTCAGGACCAAACCACCCCCAAATACTCTGCAATACAAGATGGATATATTACAGCAATGCATCATTCCTGCGCTGGATGACCCAGTTACCATGATGCTTGCATCTAAACTCAGAAAGAACAGGGAATCCTGAAAGGGGTGGGAAATGATGTCATAATCCCTGCTACTCAGAAAGTCCAGGTGCTTTGATTCTTCTAGCTCTGGCTCTGTTGCACTGCTATGGTAGAGATTAAACTAGACAGCAATCACAATAAACTGAAAGCCAATTGAACCAATGTAATAAACAATTGTTCACTTCATTTAGATGTTAAACAGTGGACAGTTGTGATACAGTGCCATTGCAAAGGAGGCACAAAACCAGAATTAGTTAGCCCTATGCACCGCCGATCTTACTTCTCTTCCATTGGCTGCTCTCCACTATCAAGCCTGATGGGATCTTCATGACATTGTGTTAAACTGCAGTAGTGCAGTCAAAACGCTGCTCACAACGTGAGTTAGATCCTAACAGATTCAGGCAGCTGGCTCAAGGTTCACTCAGCCTTCCATCATTATGAGGCCACTAAATTGAGTACCCTGCCCACTGGCAGGGAGGAGGCAATGTGTGCTGTAGGGAGGTACTGTATATAAGCAGCACATTTTGCTTTTAGCCTTAGCCAGCTAACACTGGTCCTGTCCATGCCATTTTAAAAGCCAGGGTTTCTGTGGCTTACCTGGACATGAATTGACCCCCTTTGGGAGTCTTTCTTTAGTGCTACTCAGTATGTATCTTTTCATTCCCCTTTTTGTCATGTCTTATGGAAATGCCTGTGTCTCTGTATTTTTCTTCTTAAAGCTCTTGCCAGGGTAATGTAATTAACTGCAGAGTTATTTCACCAGCCTCAGCATGTGAATATTAGATGACACTGTACGACTATTAAAATCTCAAAGATTTCTCTATCAGTGAGACTGCATTCCTGAGGTGCTGATGAAACATCCTGGACAATCACATGATGGCTGGAGTATGACAAAACAAATTACTTTTCAGCGTGTAGATGCAATCTTCTTTCTAATTCTAAAAATATACCTGCAGCTGGTGAGTCTTCTGTCTTGTGTTATGGTTCTCCAGATGCTAAACCTTTGACCCTCCTAATGTTACACCATGAGACTACCTCTTGGTAGGTGTGAACTGACAAATCCCTACAGATTTGGGTACGCTCTCTACTGTACACATTATAGGGGCATAATTACACACCTATTCTGCCCATCTCCGGATGGGACAATGCACACTATAGTCAACATCCAAAATAAGTTGAGTTATCAACATTCACACTTGAAAGCAGGCAATCATTCTGTAAGAAAATTCTTACAAATTCTGAAAATATCAAGAGATATAGCGTACATGTTGGCTGTCACACCGTAATAAAAGGAATTGTGTGCTTTGACACAGAGGCCAAGGATCACTAATGTTTTTAGCAAGCACTGTCCAACACACTCTTCTGTCTTAAATAGTGCAAAACTCCCAGTCAAGTCAAGTGCTAATTCTCATAGACAAACATTCAGAACAGAATTAAATGGAGAATAACCAAAGCTGAAAGCCTATCATAGTCAAGGAACCAAATAACTCATTCAGAAGATTGAACTAAGAATGATCAGGGGCCAGGAGGTCAGTTTATGCATCTTTGGAGCTAGAGGTCTGAAAACATGAAGCACAGATGAAGGAATCACACAGAGCACAGTGGCAAGATTAAAGCCAATTCCTAGGGATCCACATTCAGCAGAAGCTAGGGAGAAAGCGTTAGAATAATTTACCCACTAAGCAAGTTATGTTATATATCTGGAGTTGAAAATCGAGTGTGTATAGAATGCATATTAAAGAGGAAGTTCAAGCTAGCAACACAGAGGAGGAGGGGAAAGTGACCGATGTATGCTTTTACTACTCTCTCTTTTAGCAAAGGCAGTAACTGGAACAAATAAAGTCTTGTCCTCTATGGAAAGTCCATGAGTCAGGATGATGGCAAATACAAAGCAGAAGTAAAACATGATAGGTGAAAGCAGCAATGTTAGCAATATTTAAATATTATCAGTGAATTGTTCATCATTCTAAGGTATGTAATGCTTGCCATAGGTGCAACCTACAACAATGTGAAATGTCTCACTTTTACCTGAAAATATGATGGCTCTCTGCATTTCCACTTGCTCCATACATCCAGCTTTGTTGTGGATGAATGAGAGTAATTTTTGGAAGAAAGTTTATTTCTGGTAGTAGGCATCCTTCAGTCTCGAAAGACTATGGTAGCATGCTCTGTATGGAGGACTTGGAACAGTGTCTAGTGTGGCTGAGGAGGCCAATTCGAGAGTGACAATCCCTTCCACACTGGAGACAAATCCAATCTGTCCCCTGTCCAGCTCCCTGGTTTTGCTTCCTTTGTGACTTCCTCTTTGCCTCAGCCTGCTGGACAAGGGTCTCTTCAAATTGGGAGAGGCCGTGATGTACTGCCTGCCTCCAGGCTGAACGATCAGATGTCAGAGTTTCCCATCTGTTGAGGTTTATTCCTAAGGCCTTCAGATCCCGCTTGCAGATATCCTTGTATCGCAGCTGTGGTCTCCCTCTGGGGGAGGGCTCGTGTATTACATTTAGATCATCGCACATAAGAAGATAATTGGAGACACACTGGAAGGAAACTGAGGTTGGCTAACAATACTGGTGACAGAGAAGTAAACAATAAAACAAAAGGATAGGAACACCGTCATCAACTAGCTTGTGAGTCACACTTGATTCCTGCTTTAGACTTGCCAAGTCCTGCCAATACAAAATATTCTCCTTATAAGAACATGCAGTGGTTTTTTGAAGACAGTTCTCGTTCACCAGTTCAGATCAAGAACTGGGTGAAATGAAATGCACTCCACACAGTATTATACAACCCAAGCCCTCAACATATCTACTCAGAAGTTAGCCATGCTGAGTTCAGTCTAATTACTTTCCAGATTAGTGTGTGTATATAGGACTGTGGCTTTAACCATTTATTGGTTAAACTGGTTCTACTTACTGTTGTATGCACATTTGCTGATATTCGAGTTAAATGCAGCAGTGCTGATGTGCTAGCAGACTGGTTCTGCATTACACCACAGCTTGCAATGAAGTGAAAGGAAGTGGGATTTTAAGTGCATCTGTGCAATCAAGGCAGTCATAGAAACTGCATAGAATGGAGCAGAGAAGCGCAAGCAGGGAGCAGGAAATACACAAGGAGCAGGAGGTTCACATGACTGAGTGATTCACAGTCTGATGTAAGCTATCAAAGGCTGTGTTCTGTGCTCCACCCTTACAAACCAGATCCACATTAAGCCCACATATATATTCATAAGTAATTCATTCTAATAATTTTAAAAAGTTGGGCACTAGCCCAAACTAGCTGCTCCTGTTTCTGTTTGCTCTGTTTTCTATCCTTCAGCTGTCTCCCACATCCTGTGCATATTTTATTTGAGACACAAATGTACTAAAGTTATAAATAAAAAAATACAATGTTGGTAGTGGCTTCTGTATTAAACCACAGTCGTTTTTCACGTGTTATATCTTAAGGATTTTTGGTTTTACCTTCCCACACCCACTTCGAAGTTTGGAATGTCTATACAATCCTATGGGTTGGAAACTATAGGAGCTGATTTCTCCCATTAAAAGGAGAGAGAAATGAAAGCAGCCTTCAAAGTGTATGATCTGAACAAGGTGGAAATGCTGCTTGGAACCCTTTTCTCCTTCTCTGTTTTTGCTATTTTAAATACAGGATATTAACACACACACACTCCACACACCTACTGTACTACCAGAGGGGAAAAGGTGCAAGTGCCCATTTGTGGGCCTATGGCTAAGATGGCCCAGTACCTCCCCCAAATAATAAACACAGTGCACACTTTGAACAGGAAGTAAAAGGCCACAACTTTATTAATTGAATTCCAGCTGCAGTTCCTCGGGTTAAGCACTAGGGTCAGTTCTGGTGCCATCGGGAGGCCCAAGTGCATCACCAGTGTAGCCACCAGTTACCAGACCCCCTCTAGGAAATGACTTGGAGTGCCAGTTCCTTAGAGACCATGCTGGCGTATGTCACTCCAAGGCTCCCTGTCACCCAAGGTCTTTGCCCCTACCCCCCCCCCCCCGCAAAGGGAGGGGATTCAGCAATAGCAGTGTGCAGGATCCCACCCATCCTCTATCATCCCCCGGCTCCATCCCCAATGCTCCCAAACCACCATAAGAGCTATTTTAAATATATTAACATGCACATACCTACTGTACTACCAGAGGGGAAAAGGCATAAGTGCCCATATATCATCCCTCTGCAGAATGGGTAGGTCAATGTACAGTATAGTGAAAATCAGCTGGAAGGAGAAGGACTAAGCAGCCCCTTTTCACAGATAACCATATGTTCAATGCTGCAGGCTACAAGGCTGCTTTTTAGTATTAGAGCCTCAAGATATAACTCGTAGGAACAGGGATAGCCACCTAATGCTTAGACTGAGCATGGTCCCTCTCACCCAGTATTGTCAACTCTGACTGGCAGCTGCCCTCTATGTTTTCTTGCAGGATTCTTCCCTAACCTTATCTGGATCTCCTTTGTATTCCCAGGGGCTCTCTCATCCAAGAGCAAATTAATCCCTGCCTTGTTTAGCTTCCCAAATCATATGAGATCAGACATACTTGGGGTGTAGGATGGCAATCCTTTCATATATAGTTGCCGTGTGTGTTTTCTGTTTTCATGCTAATTCCATCACAGTTCTTCCTTTTTCTTCCCCAAAGAACACATGAAGCACATGACGACTTAAAGGGAACAGCTCTTTTGAAATTCTGAGACCGAGGCTGGCATACATACATTCTTAAAAATTCTACCTGTTATTCTGTGAATTAATGAGATAAAATGAGTTTGTATCAAGAAAAGGCTGGGAGTTCCTTACCCAGCAACAGCTGGGTCATGATTATTCGTGCTGTGAGATGTGATTATGTCACAGCATGTTTTCACAGAGATCTTCAAATGACAAAATGCAGCCGGCAGATAGGGTACACTTTGATCACTTGAGGAATGGATAACAATGGCATCCTGCAGGCGGTGACACTCACAAATGTGATTAAAGAGCTGATCAGCTGTGGAGGTTTCCTTGCAGGTAGTGTGGTTAATGCTGAAAATTAATAGCAAATATTCCCAGAATGCACCCAAATGCATCCAGTTCTCAGCACAACTGCCACATGCAAAAGAAACTAGTGGTATTCACATGAATATGTTTTTTGAAACAGGGATTCTCTTTCTTTTATTTCAGGTGTTACATTTTGGGATGGACAGGTCATTGTCATAGAACAGTTCATTATTCAGTGTTTCAAATTCCTGCATTTCATGGTCCTAAAACAGCTTTCCTTGTGGCTGAAACATGTTATATTTATACAGAAAAGCTGAGATGTGTAGGAAACATACCACTGTAGTAATGGGGGACTTTAACTACCCAGATATCAACTGGGAAACCAACTCTGCAGCAAGGGGGAGACCCAACATGTTCCTGACATGCCTGGCTGACAACTTTATCATTCAAAAGGTGGAGGAGGGAACTGGAGAATCAGCCATAATGGACTTAATACTTACTAAAAGGAAGGAAATAATTGAGGGAGTGGAAATTGTAGGAACTTTAGGAGAAAGCAACCGTGTCATATTAGAATTCACCATCATGCAGGCAAGGGTAACTGCACCAAGTCAGACTAATATTCTAGATTTTAAGAGAGCTGACTTTAACTAACTAAGAGATGTAATAGGAGGGATCCCATGGATGGAAATCCTAAAGGGAAAAGCAGTTCACGATGTTTGAGAAACACTAAATGCGAGATAATAAAGGCCCAAACTAAAACAATGCCAATGAGAAAGAAAAACAAGACACAGACATCTGGCGTGAACATGACTGGCGTGGATGCACACAAAGTTCTTTGATGAGCTAAGGGACAAAAAGGATAAGTATAAAAAACTGAAAAGGGGGCTCATAACTAGAACAGAATACCAGCAAATAGCTCAAATCTGCAAAGATGGAGTAAGGAAGGCTAAGACTCAGAATGAGCTAAGACTTAATACCAAAAATAACAAAAAATAAGTTTCTTTCACCACGTAAGGAGCAAGAGGAAAGTCAAGGAAATGGTTGGTCCACTAGTGGGAGAAGATGACAAGAAGGTGGACAGGCAACAGGGAGAAAATTGAATTGCTTATTTTTTTCCCCCTTCTTCTTTTTGGCATCTGTATTTACGTAAAAGGAAAAATTGGTCCACCCTGTCAAAAGCAGCACTGTGGAAGACAGGAGAGGAAAGTAGGTCAAAATAGATAAGGAAGTAGTAAAAGAACACCTAGCTGCTTTGAATGAGTTCAAGTCTCCTGGACAGGATGGTTTACATCCCAGGGCACTAAAAGAACTGGCAGATGTGATCTTGGAACCACTGAATGAAATCTTGGAGATGTCATGGAGCACGGGCAAACTGGCAGGAGACAGGAAAAGAGCTGATGTGGTTCCAGTCTTCAAAAAGGGGGAAAAAGTGGATCCACGAAACTACAGACTGACCAGCATGACATCAATACCTGGGAAAATCCTGGAAAAAATAATCAAGCACCAGATTTGTGAGCACCTAGAAAATAACAAGGTGATTACGAGAAGCCAGCATGGGTTTGTTAAGAACAGGTCATGCCGAACAAATCTTGTTTGATAAAGTGACTAAATTAGTGGACCAAGGAAATGCAGTGGACATAGTTAGACTTCAGATAAGGTGGACCACAAGCTACTTTTGTGTAAAATAGAACAAAGTGGAATAGACAGCACAATGACCAGATCGATTTACAGCTGGCTGACCAACCGCACTCAATGCGTGGTCCTCAATGAACCACACCTATATGGAGGGAAGTGTGCAGTGGGGTCCCTCAAGGTTCTGTCTTGGGCCCAGTGCTCGTCAAAGTCTTCATAAATGACCTGGATGAGGGGATTGAAGGAGCACTCATCAAATTTGCTGATGACACAAAGCGGGGGGAATTGCTAATACTCTGGAAGATAGACTTGAACATTGGGCCCTATCCAGTAAGATGCAGTTCGGTGGTGGTAAAAGTGAGGTCCTGCACTTAGGCAGGAGAAACCAAATATACAGGTACAGGATAGGTGGTATCTGGCTCGACAGTAGTGCCTGTGAGAAGGATTTAGGTGTCCTGGCGGACCACCGCCTAAGGATGAGTCAGCAGGGTGCTGCAGCTGCCAAGAAAGCCAACACAGTCCTAGGCTGCATCAACAGAGGGATACCATCGAGATCAAGGGAAGTGATAGTACCACTCTATACCACACTGGTGATGCTGCACTAGGAGTGCTGTGTCCAGTTCTGGTCAGCACAATACAAAAAAGATGCTGAGGCCCTGGAAGGGGGGCTGAGAAGAGCAACAAAGACGATAACTGCAGAACTACTGCAAAACTTTTTTGTGATATGTATAAATGAAAGCGGTTTTTGTTCTTTCCAGAAGCTTCTAATTTCAGGAGCATTTACTATATTTGTATTCTATTCTGAAAATATTGTTTGCCTTCAGTCAGAATGACTTTCCACAGGATTCTAACTTTCAGAGCAAGGTAGTTTGAAATGGTAAAAGATTAAGACCTTTATTTACGACATTTTAGAAAAAATGGAGCATTGAAATGAAGTGAACACAGTAATTAATGATTGCAGGAGAAGCTGTACAGCTGTAATTATCCTGTTCTCTCTAGATGCCCTCTGGAAAGATATCATCTGTTTTATGGCTAATCTATGCAGAAAGGGAACATTTACTTGCTCTTTGGTTCACATCTGCCAGATATCAGCACTGCATATGATTCCCAGCTGCAGCTGCTTTTCACAAGACATGCTAGTTAATGTCACAAGATCCAGTGCTTTTCATCTGCTGTTCTTTCTCCATGTGGGATGAAGGAATAGGTGGAGATGGAGGGCGATTACCCAAAGAAGATACGTGCATTGTTATGAGAAGGAAGATAACATCCACAAATAAAAAGTGGTATCCTGGACAAATTAGCTTAATAAGAAGTATTGGAATATCTCTTTTAACAGAAATTATGTATCCCAGCATCAGGCACCGTGGCTCCAGCTCAGCCATTGTCATATGCTGCTGCCACACACATAGGATATGACCAAGTAATTGCTTCTCCTCCTTCATTTGTATCAGAAGCAATCCAGGAGTGTTTTTGGAGTGGAAAGTTCAGCCAACAGGATGCTGTCATTGCCCAGGGGATGCTCCGATGTGCTGACAGCCAAAGATCTGTATGTGAGGAGCAGATAAGTGCCTCTTGTTGTCAGTTGGCTATAATCTCCATTCTCCCTTCCCAAGTGGATAATCAGCACAAAAAGTAGAGATTTCACTGGGATGTTATATGCATGGGGTTGCAACTTGTAGTTCATGCCAGGAGCTGCTAGAGACCTCATTATATTTGCAGTTACAATCCTCAAGGATCACTGAATGACCGGGATCCTTCTGCTGACTTACATGTGCATGAGAGAAATCACACTAAATCTTGGTGGCAATTTTTCTCTCATTAGCAAGGTGTCGGTTGCATTCCTAGACACATAGGTGATCATCCTGAAGAATGCAACCAGCACTTTGTTAATGAGAGAAAATTTGGTGCCAAAATTTCTACTGTTCCCTTGTACAAATATAAATCAGCAACAGGACTCTCTGGTCCCTATTTGTTGACCATTTACATTGTGTTGTAGATACAGAGTTAGTCATATTTAGAGTTGATGAACTATTTCCCAAACCTTCCGTACAGAGACTTCAACCTGCACATCATAGCTTGTGCTTACTCTGTCAGCTGAAATGCAAATGCCTAATTTAACAGTTGGACAAAATACCGAGTCACCAATCCAGTTTTAACCAAAGCTGCTGCACTGAAATTCCTTCAGCATCTTCAATGAGTTGGATTCAGATTTGGACACACATTCAAACTACTGAAACTGGGCCTCAACATCCCCTGCTCTTCCCAGCAGCCCACCTCCACCCCCTGAAATGCCCTACTTCTGTTGAGAGATCCCCAGTGTTAGGGGAGTAGAATCCCCAAAATCGGGCAGAAGGACATTTCAATTTTATGGGAAGTAGATCTTGGTAGAACCAACACACATATATTTGTGAAATGATTAAAACTACCTACCTAGTCTGTCACAGGCCACATGGATTCAAAATTCAAAAGAGTTTAAAAGTGGGATGAAACTGAAATCAGCAAGTACAACTATGGTTATCTCACATTCCTTATTTACTATGGCTTCTGGGGAGCAGAAAAATACCAAATAATACCAAGACGCATTCATGCCATTCTCTTTCTTTGTGTACAAACCTAGCTTTGAACTGTGTGTTGTTTTTTTAAAAGAAAAATCATGTTGCGTAAACCAAATTGCATACTTCATGAAAACGCCTTTGCTAATCATAGATGCAACTTCTGACCTCTAGTGGTTCCAGTTCACGTCTGCCTTCAGCTTACTGTAACAAGGACAATAAAACAGAAGTGACAACTCTGGAAATACAGAAGTGGGGTGGGGCTATCAAAGGGAAGTGGTAAGAGCAGTCATACAACTGTATTGTTATTGTTGTTGAACTCAATATAAGGAAAGGAGGCACAATTGGCCCCACCTTGTTTTGTAACAAATCAGGCTTGTAAATATAAGGCGCCACTCTGTCAAGCACATTGACGGCTTCTCCCACTGGGTAGTGATAATTCATCCCAGGGGAAGTGAGCCGTCTTTGGAGTGAGAAGGAAGAGCAGCTTCCTTCTTACACTAGGGGATCATGTATATACATGTACCTGAAGGCCCAGCTCTTTCATCTTTATATGCCCTGTGGAAATTCAGTTATTTATTTTCATTCAGTTATTTATTTTCATTCAACAGAGACCAATTTCCATTAAAGGGGGGAGGGGTAAGCTGCTGCTGTATTATACTCTTAGACTAGAGCAAGAAACTTGTGTCGCCTCTCTCTCATGCAGTGACAAACTGTAACTGATCTTGCAGAAATAGTTTATTCCTACATGACACGGCTCACAATCACAGTCAGGTGATTTATTTGGTGTGCCATTTCTTACATGCTTTTTTGCTCAGATTCTTTGGCCATGGGAACAGAACACTTGTGCAAGAAAGTGTTTCTACTCCGAGTTATTGGCTTTCAGTTTCTAATCAGTACTGATTAAGGATCATTAACTCTCATCAATATATATATACTCCAGATTTCAAGTTCTTTTTCTTACTTAGGAAGAAATATGCAAATTTGCATGCCCCCTTTATTAGTGAACTGAATGAAATCCTTACCCATGTCCAATGACCAGATTCAACTGGCACAACTATTATTGACCATGTGGTAAAAATACTTTTCTGTCACACATAATATTTGTGGTATCTGCCTGACAGAAAAAAAAGCTGACACAATTCAGCACCACAGAAGAGACTTTTAAGGGTTCATCACTCAAATCCCAGATGGAGGGTTCTGACAGTTTTGTTGTCCTCCTCATTTCAATCTTTTAAATCTCAAATCCTGCTTATCCCTTCCATGGGGCTAAAATCTGAGAATTTTGGTTATCAAAAACCCAACAGAACAAAACTCTCAGCAATTTCGAACATTGAATTTCTGGCTTAGTGTACTTTCCTTGTCTTTTTCTTATGAAGTTAATCAAAAGTTATACTGAGTGGCCTTCGGGAGAAGAAAGGCATAACCAGGGCAATGTTTAAAAAGTTACTTTTTAAAAGCCACTGTTTAATGTCACTCTGGAAAGTATCACGTTCTGGCACCCTATAAAGAAATAATATTAAATGACAGAACATAGACAAAGAAGAGCAAACAAGTCAGAATGAATCTGGTGAGCTCATATTGGGCCTTTTTGAAAATACTCTTGCTAGCTGCAAACAAATTCTTAGTTAAACGGATTATGTCTTTGTGGGCTTTCCTTAGGCTTCTAGTTGGATACTGTAGGAATGATAATGTTGCTCTCGTTATGCCCTTTATTTGATCCATCAGAGCTCTTCTTATATTCTTAATGTACCTGTGGAGTGGAGATGCTTTAAAAAAACACCAGTCATCAATTTAGTATCTGCCGAGATACTCTGTCTATCATCATTCACAAAAGAACTTTGGCTGTTGTCTTACATTTCAGTTTTAGCTGTTGTCTTCCTTGAAGTTCCCCATATAAGTTTTTGGCATTTAGAGCATGCCAAACAGTAATAATAAGTACTCTGCTTTAATCCTGTCTGCTCATACGTGTCTTGCACAGCTCTCCAGCTAAGAAGCTCCAACTCTCTGTCACAAGCATTTTGTCTGAAAATTCAATACTCGTGTAGAATTGTAACCCTCATATTTGGTCAAG
Source organism: Pogona vitticeps (assembly GCF_051106095.1). Lineage (NCBI taxonomy): Eukaryota > Metazoa > Chordata > Lepidosauria > Squamata > Agamidae > Pogona > Pogona vitticeps. The sequence continues at coordinate 103,853,440 of NC_135784.1, forward strand.
CACTGTGGATCCTTCTGCTTGAAAATGAGAGAACAGGGGGCTTATTTTTATTTGCAGGTATCTTATTTTTATTTGCAGCCTAGAGTGGTCTATTGACCAGATAGGCGGGATATAAATAAATAAATAAATAAATAAATAAATAAATAAATAAATAAATAAATAAATAAATATCTGTAATAATTATTTTTTAAAAACAGAAATATGATCATAACCAGTGAAGGTAAACATGATTCTCCTGGGAGGATGGAGCTGGCCAAACTCATCTAAAGGACACTAGCTATCACTGCCTTCATATCCTTGGAAACTAAAAAGTAAATCTTCTCAATGGCTGCTCTCAAGCTTTGGCATCCACTTCCCCAAGAAGCCAGGTAGCCCCCCCCCTTCTTGTCCTTCTGTCATCAAGCAAAGGCTTTCCCTTTCAGGCAGGCTTTTAAGCCATGTGGGGGCCTAGGGAATGCTGCATTTATTCAATGCAGAGGTATTTAAATGTTTTAAAAATGTTTTTCTAAATTGTTTTTAAATAAAAGTTTTAAAGTTTTGTTGTAATCGTTTTAAAATAGAGTTTTTGTATAGTATTTTAAACCTGTTCATATGGGCCATATAAATATATAAATAATATAAACAAATGAATGAATTGTGAAATAAGTGATTATGCCAAAGTAGGCATCCTTCAGTCTCGAGAGACTATGGTAGCGTGCTCTGTACGGAGGTCTTGAAACAGCGTCTAGTGTGGCTGAGAAGGCCAATTCGAGAGTGACAATCCCTTCCACACTGAAGACCAATACAATCTGTCCCCTGTCCAGCTCCCTGATTTTGTTGGTTTCGGGACTGGACAAGGGCCCCTTCAAATTGGGAGAGGCCATGTTGCACCGCCTGCCTCCAGGCTGAACGCTCAGATAGATGTCAAGGTTTCCCATCTGTTGAGGTCCTAAGGCCTTCAGATCCCACTTGCAGATATCCTTGTATCGCAGCTGTGGTCTCCCTCTGGCGCGATTTCCCTGCACTAATTCTCCATACAGAAGATCTTTTGGAATCCGACCATTAGCCATTCTCACAACATGCCCAAGCCAACATAGACGGAGCTGTTTATGATTATGCCAAAACTGGAGCTGTAAACTGATTTAAGTTCATGAGAATAACCTACAGTGCCTGTTCATGTAAACATATATTTTAGATAACCTTGAGAAGACACAGACTAAACTCTAAGAGTGCTGCCCATGAGATTTAAGGACCTGGTATTTCAAAGTAATAAGCTATTTACTATTTAAAGCAAAGCAAAAAGCAATGCTGTTATATAATGTGCTGTTATATATCCCATAGCACTTCAAGCACTCTCCGGGAGGTCCCCCCCGCCGGCGAGCTGGGTACTCATTTTACCGACCTCGGAAGGATAGAAGGCTGAGTCAACCTTGAGCCGCTACCTGGGATTGAACCCCAGGTCGTGAGCACAGTTTTGGCTGCAGTACAGCGGTTTAGCCACTGCGCCACAAGGCTCTTCATAGGTATCTAGTACTGTATCTTCTGTTTGTAGGCTCTCCATAGGTATCTAGCTGGCTATTGCAGAAATGTTAATTTGCTAATTATTCTAGAGTAAGCTAAAAGCTTATGTGAAGATTATTACACAGGGAGGTGCCCTCCCATAATCAGTTCACTTTGCATGTTAATCACATACACTACTTTGAAGAATCAGTCAACAGCAATAATAAACAGTGAACTAATGTGATGTGATTTTGTCAGTCCTTTTTACAAGCTGTATATATCATACAAGCTCAACAAAATATACCTGATCCTGTCATTAACTTACCTTATATCAATATAAATATCAGTTGTAAGGTCTTCAGCTTATGTGTGCAGTCAATGTCCCATGATTATGCCCCAGGAGAGGTGACCCACTTAAAAAGGATGTGGTCAGTTGTCAGTATTAATGAAAATATGGTATGATATTTCACTGCCTGATCTGTTGCAAAGGTTAAGGTATTATTAAGTGGCTTCCACAGATTAAATGCAGGATGGTCATTCAGGTTCTGAAATGAGTCATTCTGTCAAATGGGCTGTGTGCCAATTTTAGGGTGCAAGTACATTGGCAAGCTGAATTCTTCTGATTCTACTTTGCATTGGCATGATTCACTGTCTCTTTTGCAACTGTTGTCGGTTTAGGTGACCACACAAAGACCCTAGGTTGTTTCAGTGTCAGTGCCCACACTGACCCCTCAATCTGATGAGGTTCAATCCACAATCATAGCCCACTTCCTTTGATACCACCATCCTGCCAATCTCCTTTTATGATCTGTTATTGAGCCCACTGAGATGGCTTAAAGGGCTGCATGGTGCTAGGAGAAAAGAGAGTTTTCCAAAGTTCTCCAGACATACCCAGACATACATATGTATCATTGAAGTACTGTAGTCTGCTGGAGTTTGTTGGAGTTTTTTCAGTTTTGTACCAATCTTTCTCTTTTTGGTTGTTGTGGGTTTTTCGGGCTCTTTGGCCCGAAAAACCCACAACAACCACTAGATCCCGGCCGTGAAAGCCTTCGCGAATACTTTCTCTTTTTATTTTTTATTTTGTCTGTGCAGAGGTGATCTAGCACTAAACTATTCATTCATTCATTCATTCATTCAAGATATTTTTACCCTACCTTTCTACTTTAAAAGGACACAAGGCAGTTTACATCATTAAAAGACAATATTTGAAGCTAAAAAGTTTTCAACTAAAAACATATTCAAAGCAGTAATCCATAACAATCTATTAAAAAATCCCACTCAGGCAGCCAGTCACTGAGGGAAAGCTTGCCTGAAGAGAAAGGTCTTCACTTGCTTGCAGAAGGACAGCAAAGATGGGGCCAGTCTGGCCTCCTGTGGGAGGGAGTTCCAAAGTCTGGGAGCAGCGACAGAGAAGCTCCTCCCCTGTGTCCCCACCAAACACATCTCTGAAGGTGGTGGGACCGAGAGAAAGGCCTCTCCTGATTCTCTTAACACCCAAGCAGGCTCATTATGAGATACATGGTCCTTGAAATAGGTTGGGCCCAAGCTATTTAGGGCTTTATAGATTAGAATCTACATTTTGAATTGAGCCTGGCAACAGATCGGCAGCCAGTGGAACTGCTGTAACAGGGGTTACATGATTCCTGTGACTGACCCCTCAATCTGATGAGGTTCAATCCACAATCATAGCCCTCAATCTGGCTGCAGCATTTTGGATCCACTGAAGTTTCTGAGGACTTTCCAAAGAGCTTCTTGCTCTTTCTTTTTCTGTGAACAGAAAGACCAGAAGATGCAATCTAATACCCAAATCTTGCTTCTGACATACACAAATGCTGTGATGATAGTCGACTAGCTCCCAGCGCTTGTCCCATGTCCCGATCAGCAATATTGAGGCCATTATTACAAAATTACTAGGGGAATAAATATGAAGTGTATATACATATAGAAGAAGCTCTATACAGTCAGCAAAAACAAGACCTGGATCTGACTGCGGTTCTGATCATCAGCTTCTCATAGCAAAATTCAAGCTTAGACTGAAGAGATTAGGAAAAACCACTGGGCCACTCAGGTATAATCTAAACCAAATCCCTTATGAATACACAGTGGAAGTAAAGAACAGATTTAAGGAACTAGATTTGGTGGACAGAGTGCCTGAAGAACTTTGGATAGAGGCTCGTAACATTGTCCAGGAGGCAGCAACGAAAACCATCCCAAAGAAAAGGAAATGCAAGAAAGCAAAGTGGCTGTCCAACGAGGCCTTAGAAATAGCAGAGAGGAGAAGGGAAGCAAAATGCAAGGGAGATAGGGAAAGTTACAGAAACTTGAATTCAGACTTCCAAAGAATAGCAAGGAGAGACAAGAGGGCCTTCTTAAATGAACAGTGCAAAGAAATAGAGGAAGATAACAGAAAAGGAAAGACCAGAGATCTGTTCAGGAAAATTGGACATATTAGAGGAACATTTTGCGCAAAGATGAACATGATAAAAGACAAAAATGGGAGGGACCTAACAGAAGCAGAAGACGTCAAGAAGAGGTGGCAAGAATACACAGAGGAATTATATCAGAAAGATGTGGATATCCCGGACAACCCAGACAATGTAGTTGCTGACCTTGAGCCAGACATCCTGGAGAGCGAAGTCAAGTGGGCCTTAGAAAGCCTGGCTAACAACAAGGCCAGTGGAGGTGATGGCATTCCAGTTGAACTATTTAAAATCTTGAAAGATGATGCTGTTAAGGTGCTACATTCAATATGCCAGCAAGTTTGGAAAACTCAACAGTGGCCAGAGGATTGGAAAAGATCAGTCTACATCCCAATCCCAAAGAAAGGCAGTGCCAAAGAATGCTCCAACTACCGTACAATTGCACTCATTTCGCACGCTAGCAAGGTTATGCTCAAAATCCTCCAAGGTAGGCTTCAGCAGTATGTGGACCGAGAACTCCCAGAAGTACAAGCTGGATTCCGAAGAGGCAGAGGAACTCGAGACCAAATTGCTAACTTGCGCTGGATTATGGAGAAAGCCAGAGAGTTCCAGAAAAATATCTACTTCTGCTTCATTGACTATGCGAAAGCCTTTGACTGTGTGGACCACAGCAAACTATGGCAAGTTCTTAAAGAAATGGGAGTGCCTGACCACTTTATCTGTCTCCTGAGAAACCTATATGTGGGACAGGAAGCAACAGTTAGAACTGGTCATGGAACAACTGAGTGGTTCAAAATTGGGAAAGGTGTACGGCAAGGCTGTATATTGTCCCCCAGCTTATTTAACTTATATGCAGAATACATGATGCGGAAGGCTGGACTGGAAGAAACCCAAGCCGGAATTAAGATTGCCGGAAGAAATATCAACAACCTCCGATATGCAGATGATACCACTCTGATGGCAGAAAGTGAGGAGGAATTAAAGAACCTTGTAATGAGAGTGAAAGAGGAGAGTGCAAAAAACGGTCTGAAACTCAACATCAAAAAAACTAAGATCATGGCCACTGGTCCCATCACCTCCTGGGAAATAGAAGGGGAAGATATGGAGGCAGTGTCAAATTTTATCTTCCTGGGCTCCATGATCACTGCAGATGGAGACAGCAGCCCTGAAATTAAAAGGCGCCTTCTTCTTGGGAGGAAAGCGATGACAAATCTGGACAGCATCTTGAAAAGCAGAGACATCACCTTGCCAACAAAAGTCCGAATAGTCAAAGCTATGGTTTTTCCTGTCGTGATGTATGGAAGTGAGAGCTGGACCATAAAGAAAGCAGACCGCCGAAGAATTGATGCCTTTGAATTGTGGTGCTGGAGGAGGCTCTTGAGAATCCCCTGGACTGCAAGGAGAACAAACCTATCAGTTCTAAAGGAAATCAACCCTGAGTGCTCACTGGAAGGACAGATCCTGAAGCTGAGGCTCCAGTACTTTGGCCATCTAATGAGAAGAAAAGACTCCCTGGAAAAGACCCTGATGTTGGGAAAGTGTGAAGGCAAGAGGAGAAGGGGACGACCGAGGATGAGATGGCTGGACAGTGTCTGCGAAGCAACCAACATGAACCTGACACAACTCCGGGAGGCAGTAGAAGACAGGAGGGCCTGGCGTGCTCTGGTCCATGGGGTCACGAAGAGTCGGACACGACTAAACGACTAAACACACACATATACATATAGAATGTCCAGAATCTGCTGTAGCATCCTTAAATGCTAAGGATGATGATGATGACAACAATGATGATGATTCATTTTCTGTTACTCTATGTTGAGAAAGAAGGCAGTCAGAATGGGGTGGAGGTGAGGGTTAAGATTCATGTCCCAGTATTGTAAGCAGGAAACTTTAGCCTGTTGAAGAACACACATGTTTTTCCGTTACTGCCATGAGACCATTTCCTGGATGTCATTCCGGTGCAACAAGCTCTTGCTACATACACATAAAGAAATTCTACCAGGCTATTAGCTAAGCACTTTCTCAAAACGTCCGGGACAAGAAGCAATTGTGACTTCCCCTTCAACTTAAAGTAAAGAAGCAGCTTCTTTTACTGAGCAAGATCAGAAGCCTGATGTTCACTGGAGCAAGGCTCAATACCCTTTTCAGAAGATGGTGTTACCACCTGCCTTAGGAAGCTTCTTTACACCAGCTGTCATGTACTGAATGTCAGGCGGGGGGGCCCTCTCCTGGCTCTCTGAGGAGGTGCTAGGGATTGGCTCTGGAACCTAAGGCCTCGTACCTCACCATGTTCATCCTGGTGTACTACACTCCTAATACCTCTGGCTGTGGCCTGTAGCCTAAATCAAAGATGACTTGTGCCACAAATGAACTAACATAGCTTTAGTAGGGTAAAACCCGGCTTTCTTGCAAAGTTAAGTCCATGTTAACATTTTTTTTAATTCAAGAATCACCAAAATCCAAGGGTTCTTGGGGCCATTTTTACAGCGCTATTACAAGCCTAGTAAAGAGGCCACATCACTTTTGCTGTCTTTTTCAAATTAAACGAAATGAAAAATGGAACTTTTCCAAATAAAACAGGAAACTCTGAAAGCACAGGTGCACCACTTGGGTGTTGTGGCGTCTAAGAATATTCTTATGCTATCTGCATGGACCAATGAGAGTGCTGGAGAGGCGGAATCACAAGATATAAGAGTCTCTGCAGGAGGAGGAGGAGGAGGAAATAAGATGGGTTTTTTTTTTGAGAGATTGAAAGATTGCTGATTTGGGAGTTTGGGAAGGCGATAAGAGAATAGAAAGGAAGGTTGTTTTGTTTCGAGTTAAAGACATTGATTGTACCTTCATCACCTGCATTAATAAACAACTTCTATTTAGTTCTATTTAAAATGACAAATGGCCTGGACCTCTATTATTAATAATACATAATGTTGATGTAATCAACTGGCGGCCGCAACACGACACGTTAGCTTGTGCCCTTTGCTTGGTGAAACAGCCAAGGGACTGGCCGGAACGTGACAGGTGTGCTCCTCGATTCATCTCTGAGCCTGGTTTCAGCAGAGCCCAGGAATGCCTTTGCACAGTTAAAACTAGTGTGTCAGCTGCGCCTGTTCCCAGAGAGGTATGGTTGGCCCATGGTGGCACATGCCCTAATTATCTCCTGGCTAGATTACTGTAATGCGCTCTACGTGGGGCTACCTGTCAAATGTGTCAGGAAACTTTGGCAGCTCTAAAACACAGCAGCCAGACTGTTCACTGGGACTTGTTACAGGGATTACCTGACCTTCCTGTTATAGCAGCTCCGCTGGCTCTGATCCAGTTCTGGGCACAACTCAGTGCTGGTTTTAAGATATAAAGCCCCCAATGACTCGGGTCCAAGCTATCTCAAAACCTGTATTTCCCTTTATGAGCCTGGCTGGGCGTTAAGATAATCACGAGAGGCCTTTCTCCGTCGGCTGCTCCCAGACGCTGGAGCTCCCTCCCACGGGAGGCCAGGCTGGCCCCATCTTTGCTGTCCTCCCACAAACAAGCAAAGACCTTTCTCTTCAGGCAAGCTTTTCCTTAGGGACTGACTGTCATGGAGAGGTTTTTGGTGTTTTTTTAAAAAAAGTTTGGTTTGTATTTTGTTGCTTCTAAATCTGTATTTAACAATGCCTTTACCAAAGTTTTTAAACATAATGCTAGAGATGGGGTATTCATATACGAATATCCCCATGCAGCTGGATTTAATGAGGGTCCACCTCTTGGGGCCAGACCGTCCACTCATGCATCTGGCAGTGGCCTCGCTCATCCTTCTAGTCAATCCTGGAGCCCCGCTCTCTTCCTGCTCAACTAGCGATGCGGCAGCTGGGCAGGGAGACTCATCCTCCCTCCCCTTGCCTGGACTGGCTAGCTGAGCAGGAAAAAAGTGGGGCTGTGGGAATGACTGGAAGGACGAGCGAGGTCGCCACCACCACCAAATGCATGAGTGGATGGTCCGGCCCCAGGAGGTAGTCTCCGTTAACTCCAGCTGTGCGGGGATATTCATATTCATATATGAATACCCCCATGTCTATATAATGCTATTAATTATTTTAAATTTTTTGAATAATTTACTATTTTTAGCTTTTAATATTGTGTTTTTAATTATGTAAGCTGCTTTGGGTCTTTTTCAGGAGAAAGGCAGGGTAAAATAAATAAATAAATAAATAAATAAATAAATAAATAAATACATTTTTTAAAAAACAAATTCCCCCTTCCCAACACATTGTTTCTCTGTGTTTATTGTGAAATATATATAAAACTTGAGTGGAATCCTCTAGGGGCTCTGGTGGGCATAAAAATGGTTCTGTAATGGCTTATGGGGAATGGGGATAAAGCCATGGATTCCTGCCCTGATTTAAAGCATTGCAGCCTGTTCTATGGTTGGCTGGATTGCTCGGTCTGTGTCTGTGGAGCCAAGTGTCAGGAGTTTAATTCTCCACTGTGCCACCTAGGAGAAGTGCCAGGCAGTGGACCACTGGGCAATCTGCGTAGTATGAAAAGTGCCACGAGAATAAGAAAATGATAATTTAACCCTGTGAATCCCTAGAAAACCATGGGAAGGGTTGCTTCAAGCCAGAATTGACTTGATGGTACACAATTATCATTATGTCCTCTGCTTCAGCTGAAGAGTAGAGTGGCTTACAAAGATGCCTGATTGGACAACCTGTGCCATCAGTTTCATGAAATTCATGTACATAGGATGTCTGCCAAAATGTATGGTAAGGATGAAACTAATTACATAACCACAGTTTATAATATAGACCATATCCAACGTCCTGTCTGTATGGGAAATATCAACACATAGTTATTAGAACATTTTATTTTCTTCCCTCAGTCACTAATTCTTCAAGTCCTGCCACCCACCCCATTCTTTAAAGCCTTCTTTCCCATCTCTGTGTCCTTCTACGATTCCCCCCAAGTATGATGCACACTGAGAGGTGGACAGTGCTTTGAAATAGGAAATAATTATGCAAGGAAATGTTAGGCTATGCTAGTTGTAATAAATTAGAGAATTTGTTTTATTTTTCCTCAGGGAAGCAAGTTTGGGATTATAGCTTGTTCTTCTTGTGGTGGAGTACTATTGTGTAATGTCCAGTGCAAAGACTGTAGTTCTGTATGTGTGGTTTGGGAGATGTGATTTTTCCCTGGATTTCTATTTGTTCTATTTGTACTGGATGCTGATTAGCGGGCGTTAATTTCCTGGATAGATTGATGCATAACCTTTTGCCACAGTTGATAGGGTAGGTAGACCATAAAAGGGTTTTCCAGTGTAAGTCCTCTAAAAGATGATGTCTTGTTGTTTGCATTTGGTAAAGAGGATGATGTCCATTTGTACCTGGGCAAGTTTCTACATGAGGCTGACAGATCTCTGTGTCATCCAGCTAGTTCCTTTAATAATTGTAGATGTCAAAGTCTGTGTAAAAATTTCAAACAAAACAAATCGAATCGAAAAGACAACACCTTAGAGACGGTTACATTTTATATTTTAATGTGAGCTTTCGTGGGACAAGTCCACTTCCTCAAACATTCATAGGCATCCTTCAGTCTCTCGAGACTATGGTAACATGCTCTGTATGGAAGACTTGGAACAGCGTCTAGTGTTTTGACGCTGTACGCAAAGCTGGAGTGTCCTCTCCAGGGCACAAAGCCTGGGTAAAATAATATGGAGGATAGGCTGTTACCCAAGCAGCAAATCCCCCCCCCCTCTCCACATCACTGAAATAGTCCAATGGAAAGGCAGGAGCCAATACAACTGGTTTCAGCGACGTTGCAGGAGTTGACAGAATGACACGAACTGCCTCTGGGACTTTGGCTCGGGATTTTGCCTCAAGGTTAACTCCTGAAGCCTTTTCCATCAGTGGATATAGCCACAAGGCAGTGGAGGTTTAAAATCGGAGTTTTCCTTCTCCTAGATGGGCTGCCTTCCAGGGCTGACGAGTCCCACCTACCCAGCCTGTTCCCTCATGGCATGGATGGCGATGGCAGCACCTCAGTAGGGATTTGAAGTCGGAGTTTTCCTTTCCTAAGTACAAGCTGCTGACAAAGTGCTGGATGAAGCTGCTTTTCATCTTCCATTTCTGATGATGGTGTCATGCCTCCAATTTCATATCTTCTTCAGAGTCGTTGTAACTTGTGGTCATTGGTGATCCTTCCTCACCAACTGTTTCCGTCTCCAAACTGTTAGAACAGTGGTCCCCAACCTTGGGTCTCCAGATGTTCTTGGACTGCAATTCCCAGAAGCCTTCACCACCACCTCTGCTGGCCACGATTTTTGGGAGCTGAAGTCCAAGAACATCTGGAGACCCAAGGTTGGGGATCACCGTGTTAGAATACTTCACCTGATGTTTTGTTGGAGGAAAGCTCTTCTGCTTTTTGCACTTTTTGGTTTTCAGAAGTTACCACTTCATTGCAGAAGTTTTTGGTACTTCTGCAATGAAATCAGGCTGTTAAAGCAGCCCTTTAGGTTCCAAAAAACAAAGGTATATTTTAGGATGCCCAATAGGATGTTTTGGGAAACTTACAAGCAGATTTTTAAAAGGAGTACCTGGAAGAAAACTTTCTTCACCCACCTCTATGTCGGAAGCATCCCGCTCAGTCCAGTGAAATAGATTTGACTTCCTCACCCCAGTTGTTTTGTTGGAGGAAAGGTCTTCTGTCTTTTCCACTTTTTGGCTTTCAGGAGTTGTTGCCAAGCTGCTTTCCTCTGTTGAGGACATGATGACTCTACCTAAAGTCTCTGCTGGAGACTTTATAAAGTTGACAAAAAGTGACATCACAAAGTGTGGTTAGGGTATTGTTACCCTGTGTGGGGGTGCCATTCCCAAGGTTACTAAGCCACATGGGTGTTGTAGAGTACCTGCGCAAACATCAGTCCTGTTCATGGGAGGCAATAGGGCTGCAGCTTTAATGAGAAACTGGGGGACAAACCTTTTCAAGGGACCCATCGGCATAACTGGGCATCTGATCTTCCATATGTTGCCTAGTGCTGGTAATACTGCATAAGGCTCTATGGCACAGATAAGAAACCTAATGCCCCTTTCATGTCCTCAAACATTAGAATAAGGCTAAATGGATGGCATATTTACACATAGCCCTAGGACTGGGGAAGGATACAGATGATGGACAAAATGACAATGGTTCATTAGTTGAGAAATCTGATTGTCAAGTTGTGAATACTTTCAATTAAGAGGTATTGAATATGAGTCTACTGGTAACAATAGCATAACTGACATAAACAGTATGTAAACTGAATGTGTAAACCAATATGTGGTTTCACATTTGGTGGAGCTATGAATCCCTGGTCATTGTTCAATCCCTATCATAGTCTGTCAGACATGTGTGTGTTTGTATGGACACAGACACACACACACACACTCTTCGGCTGTCTCCTTTCAAATCTCACTCCATAATTGCTTTCCCCCCCTTATTCTTTGGAAACTGAAATGTCCTGGAAAAGATTTTTGTGTGTTGCCATTTTTGATGACATTGTTGGGGTCTGTAATTGTGCTGCCAGAGTAGAAGTGGGGACAGAGATGGTATCTGAGTTTAAGGCAGGCTGTAGTTTCCATCTCTGTATCAGTGATATGTAGTTTGTAGGGTGTCAATGGTTGCTTGAGATGGTGGGGAGTTGTCTTGCAAATGAAAGATCTGTCCGAAATGCAACCTGCTCAGTCAAAACACAGCCATTTTATCTGCTTCTGGCTGCATTATCAATATAATTTCACAAAGAATTTCTCTCTGTGCTTGCTGTGGAATAGTGAAAAGATATGTAGAAATACCATACAGTGGGCCCTCGACTTACGAATGGCCCTAGTTGCGAACATTTCGGGTTATGAACCCAATCTCATCGCAAGTAGTAGACCCTACTTGCAAACGCAGATCGAGTTACAAACCCAAAAAGCAGGGAGAACGGGGTGGGAAATTCAAATTTCCTGCCCTTCCTCCCTGCCTTTGGAGCTTTCAAGGGGCTTCCTCCAATGTTGGGGGAAAGCCCTTTGAAACCTCCGAAGCCTCCAGTTACGGCGGCAGGGACCCCCAGGGAGGTCTCCCAGGGCTTGCACGCCACCATGGGAGACCTCCCTGGGGGTCCCCGCCACTGCGATCAGTGCCTTCAGAGTTTTCAAAGGGCTTTCCCCCGAGGAACCCCTTTGAAAGCTCCAAAGGCAGGGAGGAAGGGCAGGAAATTCAAATTTCCTGCTCTTTCTCCCTACCTTTTTGGCTTCAGAGCCACTGAAGCTCACCCAGTGCCAGGAGGCTAGAGCTGGCCGGGGGCTTGGCCGCTCACCCCCGGCCGCGTGGAGGCAGCGGAGCACTGGCAGTCTTCGGACTGGTAAGTCCTAAAACTTTTCTGTGTGGGTTTTGGAGGGTGGGTTTGGACTGGCGGGGTTATGTTTCTGTGGTTTTGTGTATGTGTGTGTGAGTTTTTGCAGTCCCAATGTTGGACTTGCTCTTTTTATTTTTATTTTGGTAATTTTTTGAAATGCTGGAATGGATTACAGTGGTGCCTCGCTTAGTGACGTTAATCCGTGCAGGAAAAACATCGCTAAGCGATTTCATCACTAAGCGATTTTTAAAAGCCCATAGAAACGCATTAAAACGCGTTTAATGCATTCCTATGGGCTTAAAAACTCACCTTGTGCAAAAATCCTCCATCGGCCAGGGTGGCGGCGCTGTCTCAGTCTCCCTGCCAAGGCTGGAGCTGCGAGGGAAGAGAGAGAGAGAGCCGAAGCACAGCTGATCAGCGGGGTTTGCGATAATGGCTTCCCCGCAATCATCGCAAATCCCCGCCAATCAGCTGTGCTTCCTCTCTCTCTCTCTCCACCCCTCGCAGCACAGCTGACTGGCGGGGCCTTTGGGATGATCGCGGGGAAGCGCTCCCTCGCAATCATCCCAAAGGCCCCATTTTTGCACAGTTGATCGGCGGGCCTTTGGGATGATCATAGGGAAGCGCTTCCTCGCGATCATCGCAAAGTGAATTTCCCCCATAGGGGCCATCACAAAGCGATCGCTCTTGTGATGGCAAAAAGTCCATTGCAAAGCGATTTCATCGTAAAACGGAGCGATCGCTATGCAAGGCATGACTGTAATTCCATTCCCATGCATTTCAATGGGAAATAATACTTCAGCTTACAAACTTTTCAAGATACGAAGTCCTTCCAGAACGGATTAAGTTCGTAAGTCAAGGGCCCACTGTATTGAACCCTAGAGACACCAGTCACATCATTACACTGTCAATCCCATTTGAAACATGTATTGCCATTTGTTTTATAATTACTGTATCTTGGAAGGTAATGTCTGAGACGACTCTTACAGGAATAATCTGGAAATTTGCCTGGGAAATTTTCATTTTGAATAGCATGAGAAGGATCATAGCCTGCTCAAAAGTGAGAAGTGGTCTCTTTTTGCCTGATTTGTAGGAAGCCAGTCTATTGCCTTTGAGTCTATTTTCTGTGGCTGGCTATTTAGACATTGACTTAGATAAGTAATCACTGCTCTATGTGAATTTAATGCTAAATGGGAGGAAGGTTATACTAGTTTGCTCTCCTTACATAAAAGGGCTGAATCATTTAAAGACTACCTTTATTCAGTCTAATACTGACCCCCAGACTCTATACAGTGGTGCCTCGCTTAGTGATTGCCTCATTTAACAATGCATTCGCTTAGCGATGAGGTTTTTGGAGCGATTTTGCGCTCCGTTTAGCGATGTTCCCTATGGGGAAATTTCGCATGGCGATGTTCGGGACCTTGCCTCGCTTAGCGATGACAGTTTAGGTCCCCTGTTTCACTTAGCGATGTTCCGTTTTTGCTATTTTTAAAGTTTCTTAAAATGTTCAAAAACTGTTTTAAATGCTTGGAATAGTTAGTGGACCTTGTAAAACCTTTGCAAACTTAATTTGGCTTTGTTCTGACTCTTCGTTAATTTTTGGTGTATCTCCCCCCCCCCCATTGGAATGCATTGAACTGTAGGTTTGACAGCTGTAGGCTTCAATGCATTCCAATGGGGGAAACATTGTTTTGCTTAGCAATGTTTCCTATGGCGATTTTTGCTTAAGGACGGTAATCCGTTCCCATTGGAACGGATTAACCGATTTTCAATGCATTCCTATGGTAAATGGTGTTTCGCTTAGCGATGTTTTCCCATAGCGATGTTTTTTTGGGAACCAATTAACATCGTTAAGCGAGGCACCACTGTATTAACTAGACATACTAGTCTATCAGGAGACTCAAAGCAACAAATAGATTGTCAACAAGCGAACCTGATCTCGATAGATTTTGAAGATAATGAGGGGCACTATACTTATGATAACTCACAGATGCTCCAAATTGTACCCAGGTCTGTGACAACATCAGAACAAGAGGATTAAAGTCTTCATTATGTTCCTCCAAAGGATGTGTCCCAATCTGCTTTACTTCAGTATAATTCAATACAGGCAGGTCCCACTCAATGTATTTTCATGCCTCTTCCTGATATGCCTATCAGAAATGATTATCTGATAGACACAAGAGTCTCCATCATTTCAGGAGCTGATGGATTGATTCTTCAGAAATATGTGTCTGTTCTTTCATGTAATGTTGCAGGATGGAACTAAAAAAAGGTCTCTTTTATTAGATATCTCTCCAGATGTGACATTTTAATCTTACAAAAGACACAGGCTTTGGATGCAATATAATTAAATGGTTTTACTGCCCACCAGCAATGTGCTACCCCCAGTGATAAGAACTGCAGACCAAGGAGTGGCCTACTCATGCTTGGTTCTACCAAACTCTGTATGTCACTAAGCTCCCTACCTATAATCAATCTGCAATAAGAGTCATGGTGAAGTTCAACCAATGCTTAGTACTGTTTATAAATGTTGTGTATATCTTCCTCTACAACTTCTACATGCTCAGATTAAGTTGATTTGGCCAATGTTAGAAATTTACATTGAAAACCTCTTATCAACTTTCTCCATTTCCCAACTTATTATAGGGTGACTTTAATGCTAGGTTGGGGGCAAATGACAAGCCATCAGACGATGTATTGCAGAAGTCAAGAGGTAACAGGATCTGCCTTTTAAACCAGCTAATTATTTTTATAATTAGGGATGTGGTGGCACTGTGGGTTAAACCGCAGAAGCCTCTGTGCTCTAAGGTCTGTAGATCTTCAGCTGTAAGATCAAATCCACGTGATGGAGTGAGCGCCCATTGCTTGTCCCAGCTCCCACCAACCTAGCAGTTCGAAAGCATGCAAATGTGAGTAGATAAATAGGGACCACCTCCGTGGGAAGGTAACAGCGATCCGTGTCTAAGTCACACTGGCCATGTGACCACGGAAGATTGTCTTCGGACAAAACGCTGGCTCTATGGCTTGGAAACGGGGATGAGCACCACCCCCTAGAGTCAAACACGACTGGACAAAAATTGTCAAGGGGAACCTTTACCTTTACTAATTATTTTTATTTACTTTCAATACAAAAGTACTGTAGACCTATTACTCTTAGCCGGTTAAATGCTCTGCCATCAGCAGTCCAGGAGAGGAAGTTTAAAAAGATCCCAGCCAACACAAACGTCACAATTCTGGAAGAATAAACAGTAACGTGTGTGTGTATGTGTGGGTGTGTGTTTGTGCATTGCCTTTTTAATCTTCATTTTGAAAACCATTTATTGAACTTTGTTTAATGTTCAGAGGCATATTACACTTTTTTATTGCTTTCAGACCAAAATGCAGTGGTGCCTCGCACAACGAGCGCCCCGTAGTGCGATGAATTCGCTCTACGGGGACATTTTTTCGATCGCTAATGCGATCGCAGAGCGACGGCCCCAATGGGTGAAAATCGCAGAGCGAAGGTCGGTAAGTGGTTTGCTTACCGACCTTCGCTTTGCAACCCGCCGATCAGCTGTTCCGCGGCTACAAAATGGCTGCCGGAAGCCCCAAAATGGCCGCGCGCAGCGTTTTCGCGCCCTCATTAAGCGAAGGGAGGGCGCGAAAATGGCTGCCGGCCATAGAGGAGCATCGCTGTACCGTGAGTAAATCAGCCGATTGGAATGCATTAAACTAAGTTTAATGCATTCCAATGGCTTTTTTCTTTCCATACAGCGATGTTTCACACAGTGAGGGTTAATCCGGAATGGATTAACCTCGCTGTACGAGGCACCACTGTATAAGCTTGCTGCTAAACGTGTCAAAATTCTGCATGGCTACAGTTAAAATTTGTGAAGGAAGGGTTTTAGTTAATTAATACTTAGTTGTATTTAACAGTAGCAACTTTCTAAGAGGGAACACACTTGGTGCCACCTATGCCACTAGGAGATATTTAGTTATTTTGTTTTGTTTTGCAATGCGGATCCTTGGAATAACATATTTTATGTATTCATGGTTTGTTTTTCAGATACTGGTCATTAACTGTAATGAAGCTATCAAAACTTGGTGCTTTTTTTAAAAGTGTGATTAATACCCTACTACTGAACTTAAACATGAACCCTACTATCTGACAAGCATGGGGCTTTTATTTATTGACCATCTGAGCAAAATAGCTAGCAATAAGAAATCTAAGATTTCAACAGCTCATTATATTGGCAGCTGTCTTTAGCGGTTCTGGCAAACCATCTTGCAGACTGGCTGAACTTCTGTGACATCATGGAAAGTTCACAAGGGGATGAAACATTACAAATATTATGTTTCCAAACAGGGAAGTAAAGCATGATTTCCTTTTCCTCTGGGAAAAACCCTTTCAAGGGCATATTTATACACCAGTCTTTATCAAGAATTGATTTCCAGGACATATCGTTCCAATAGTACACAATACAAATCACAGAGGCAGGTGATAAATGCTTAGCAGAAGCCTGATAGCAGGACACTCTTGTTAGGGCTGGAGATGGTCCTTTATTCTTTGTGCATTATGGAATTATGAGGAGCTTGGGAGCAGGGGCAAAGCAGGCTCATATTTCACATGGACACATGAGTATAACATTCAGAGAACTGAGAGGGCAGCCAAGGACAAGTGGCTGAACAACTCTGGACTTAAGACAGCACTCCTCCCGGCTTCATGGCAATCACTTTGGAGAATCAATGAAGCTGCATATGGTGGGGACTTCTTTACCCCACTAGAGATAGGCTGAATGCCTGAAGACTCTTAGAGACGCATAAAGCAGGTCCCTTAGGTCGTTAATGATATCCTCTTTCCTTGCTTCTTCTGAGTGAGAAAGACCGACGACTAGTAATGAAATGGATAATATTGCATTTATTGCACAAAGTTCCCCTAAAATTGGGAATGGTTATTATAATACAAGTGCACATCTTGAGAAATAATATATACAAAAACACAGAAGATAACAAGTATGTACATTTTTCCCAGCATATTACACATACCACCATCTACATAATTTAGAGGAGACCAAAAACAAAACAAACAAAACCTTCTAAAACATCTACCTTTCCTAATAGGGACTTTAAAAGACGCAGTTTCAGAAATCCCACCTTGGACCACCCTCCCTCCTCTGCTTTGATTTCCCCCCAGCAGCCCTGTATTTGCAAGCTGGAATGGGGGGAAATTGTTAGTATTTCTGTGCAATACAATATGTTCAGCCTTAAAATTAAGACATATCAATGGACAGTGGGAATATTGCAAAAATCAAAGATTAGTTTTGTATATACATTGTTCAGAAAAGCATGATACATTAAGAGGTCAACACAACAGTGCTGTTATAGTTCCCTTTAAAAATTATTGTTTAAATCCAAACAAATAGATGTATGCAGTACCTTGGTTTTGCATGTACCATAAACAATTCATCAGTCACAGGAAAGCATGCCATCATGCTACAAAGTCTTTTGCACAGTAACATTACGTTCCAGCAACATCTTTAGAACAAACATTTAACACCACTACATGCATCTCCCGTGAACTGAACATGGGCAGGAGACAAGTGGTACCTGGTAGTATCCAGTGTGCCTCTGGAGGCTTCAGAGAGACTGTATCTATGGCAATGCTGATTATTGCTTGTGCAACTGATCATATCAAGTTGCGTTACTGCTCCTATGAGCCTCTACACTTGCCAAAGTGTGTAGGGTTAGGGTGCAAGGATTGATGCAGTGGCAAAACATCACCCTTTGTTGTGTTATACCGAGGTTCTCAGCTTAGAGGTGCTAGCTGGAATGGATGTTTCTGCAATAGCCTCTCTCGAATGATGTAGCCTAGCATCAGCACACACAACTGCCACACAGTAGCAGCTAGAGCAGCTGGGATAAATGACACTTGAAAGCAACCGAAAGCATGTGCCTCCATAAGCCACCGTGGAACCAAGCAAAATCATCAAAAAATTCTGGGGCATCTGGAAAAGCACCTTAATGGGAAGGAGGCCTCGGCCAGTCGTAGAATGCATCTTTTGCACACAGGAAATGTCAGATACAATCTCTTCCCTGGCATGTCTGCTCAAAAGATTGCTGATGAAAGCCTCTGTATAGGGCATTCCTTATCTTTACAAAAGTGATCCAGCCTCAGAGGCATCCTATACAGGGGGAGAAGAAAAATCTGCAGCATTATGTGAGAACACAAACCCCTGCTCCTGGTGGTACCCTAAGATCAGAGTGTACAGCTGCAACCTGCAACCCATTTCCTCAAAAGCAGAAGAGGAAGACTATTAATGGAGTACATGTATATTACAACTGTAGTTGTAATCCCTCATCCATCCTCAAACTGCTACTGTATAGTTATGGCTTGTGAAAATTCAACCAAAATAACACCTACAATATAAACAAAGGGAAAGAAAGGAGGAGTTAGCTGAATAAAAAAGAGAAAGGCTTCATATTTTAAAAGTCCAAGATAGCCCTCCCTACCCTGACAAACTGCAATAGAATTCCCATTATCCCCAGCCACTGTAGCCAATTCTGCTGGGGATGATGTGAGCTGTACTCGAGACACCTGTGATGCCCCAGGTTAGTGAAGGCTGATCTAAGCTCTGTGGTCTAGAAGTAGCGAGAGTCATTCAAGAAACAGTAGTTCTCCGAGGTAGCAACGTTGGTCTGTTTCAGCACATACAAGAAGAACAAGACCAAGCAAACAAGCTTCAAGAGGGTTTTAATCCATGAAAGCTTACACTGACATCTCTGAGTCTTAAGGATGCCACAAGATTTGGGATTCTGTTTGCTGTTTTGTGTTTTTCTTTTTAAAACAAATGCAGTAAACTCACTGGAGCTGGGCTCAAGCTGCGATCCTGAAACCTCCCGTGAGACTTAAATTGCATCCCCCTCAGTAGCCAGTTGTTTTCAGCACAGCAACCATAATCTGAGGATGATTGTTGTAGGTTTCTTCTTTCTAATGTTTCACCAGTCTGTGTGGCCAGCATCTCCAGAGGACAAGAGTCAGAACTCTGTCTGTGTTCTGGTGTCCTCTGAAGTTGCCGACCACAGAGACTGGCGAAACGTTAGGAAGAGAAAAACCTCCAGAACATGGCCAAACAGCCCGAAACACCTACAACAACCATCAAATCCCGGCCGTGAAAGCCTTCGAGAATACATAACCTAAGGAATTGGTTCATTTTGTTTAAGCCTTCTGCAAGTGCACTTCTCTACACCAGTGGTTCCCAACCTTGGGTCACCCAGTTGTTCTTGGACTGCAGATCCTAGAAGCCTTGACCACCAGCTGTGCTGGCCAAGATTTCTGGGAGTTGCAGTCCAAGAACAGCTGGGCGACCCAAGGTTGGGAACCACTGATCTACACAGAGTGTCCAGAGAGATTAATATTTCCTAGATACAGTTGTTTTTTTGAGAGAGAAAATTAAAAACTTGCAAGAATTAACAAGGTATATAAATGTTAAAAAATACTAAGTACGTGCCTTAGATTGGTTATTTGGTAATCAGTATCAACTTTTGTTTACAGAGAGGCCTCTACACTGTTTGAATTAATATCTTGGTTCAATTAAAAATGTGTTATCTAGCCATATGGTGGTGATAGCAAAGGCTGTAAAAGTCTCCTGCACATATAGAACGCTTGATCAAGGTGGTCTGCAGCATCCCTGAATCAAATTACCTTTCACTGCAACAAACCATTTACCCTCATTTAAGGACAAGACCAAGTTCATCTGTTGGCAAATTTTATCTGAAGTGCCAAATTTTATCTGCCAGAGGTTCTCCAAGGCCACTATTTTCACACATACTTGTTCAAGCAACAGTCTGATCTGCAACAAGTTTAGCAACATAACTGTTACTGAACAAGACTGACTTTCTAGGAAAAATCCAGGAAGAGAGAATACCGTATTTTTCGCACCATAAGACACACTTTTTTCCCACAAAACGGGGGTGGAAAGTCTGTGCGTCTTATGGAGCGAAGAAAACAGATTATATTTTCCTGTTTTCTTCTCCTAAAAAATTGGTGCATCTTATGGAATGGGTCTTATGGAGCGAAAAATACGGTATGTTAAGTAAGCAGACAGACAGAAGTGCAGTTGCGGAAACGGCTCTGATCCTGCTGCAGGGATGCGATCAATGGTATCCTCAGTCCTGCAATGATAGCCCAAAAGATGTTCCAAGTGTATAATGGAGGGAGGCCTTGCTACTGGAAATGGGGTGGGATGAGGTGAGGAAATTAGCGCTGATAGTGTTGTGGAAAAGTATGCCTGCCTGGTAAACAAAAGCCAAAAGGAAGACAAGGAGCTCCAGTACTAGAAGGGGTGAACAGTGAAGTAGATATTCTCCAAAGGGGGGGGGGAGAAAGAAACTCATAAAGAAAATGCTCTAAAATGACAGAGCACAGCTTCAGAAGATGGAATAGGATGTTCTCTTTTTCATTTTTACAAGCTGTGTGAGCGCTAATGCAGAAAAAGAAAAAACTGACTACCTATGGAAATGTTAAAGGATAACTTTCTTAAAAACCCTCAAATACAAAGGCTGTTATCAGGGATGTCAGAACCCTCTTGCCTGTCACCGTCTCAATGCAAAGGAGAGCCGTCAGAAGAGAAGGAGGACTGCTACG
Source organism: Pogona vitticeps (assembly GCF_051106095.1). Taxonomy (NCBI): domain Eukaryota; kingdom Metazoa; phylum Chordata; class Lepidosauria; order Squamata; family Agamidae; genus Pogona; species Pogona vitticeps. The sequence goes on from NC_135784.1 coordinate 103,874,309, forward strand.
TGTAGTGAATCTTCCACGTGATGGGGCACCCTAATTTTTTAGTCTCCAGTTAGGTCAAGAGATTCCGTGTGTGACTGGGGCTTGATCCCCACCCCCACCCCCAGAGAAGTCCTTTCCCCGACAAAGACACAGTAACAGGTAGAGAAGTGAGGCTAGAACCTTTTCCCTGCTCACACAGGGAGCATTTTTCTGAACACCAGAATAGGGCTTGTAAATACAGGCGTAGTGGTAGAAAGACATCTCTAGCTAGGCCAACCCCAGAAAACAGCATAAGAATTATCAAGGGCACTGCCATCTCTTGGAAAAGTAAAATGTTTATGTGAGCCCTGAGAAATATCCAGCATGGTATATGTTATTTTAGTAAATTAAGGAAATACACATATTTGATTTTTATGGTGTAATGATGACGTATTAAATCCAGAAAAAAACCCTCTTAATGTATTTAATAAAATACATGTGTTTAACAAGGCCTGACAAGATGCTAGGGAAAATTAGAAAACACTTTTAATGCAGTGTTCTGTTAATTAATCTGAGGTAGTAAACCAGTTTAGAACATCATCTATTGATCTACTGTAAATATTTCTTATTCACTGATGGGTCCTCGTCAGATACAGTGGGGTCTCTACTTAAGAACTTAATCCGTATTGGAAGGTGGTTCTCAAGTTGAAAAGTTCTTATGTTGAATCTGCATTTCCCATAGGAATGCATTGAAAACCATTTAATCCGTATCTGCTCTTTTCCGTCCATAGAAACTACAGTGGAACCTCTACTTAAGAACTTAATCCGTTTTGGAATGGTGTTCTTAAGTTGAAACGTTCTTAAGTTGAAGCAAGATTTCCCATAGGAATGGACTGAAAACCAATTAACCCGTTCTGGCTGTTTTTTTGTTATGTAGAGGTGCATTCGTACATTGAAGCATTAGTTCCCATAGGAACTAATGCAAAGCTGGTTAATACGTACTCTACCACTAGGGGGAGAATTTTTTTTAACCTAAGATGACCTAAGGTTAAAAAAAGAGCAGGAAAGGTTTTTTTCCTGTTCTTATCTTGGATTTCTGTTCTCAAGTAGAAGCAAAATTTAGCAAATGGAGCTGTTCTTAAGTTGGATTGTTCTTAAGTAGAGACGTTCTTAAGTAGAGACCCCACTGTAGCTTTATCATTTAATCAGGGACAAAAATATAAATACTGGGTCATAAAAGAAAGGCATAATGATTTACAATTACAGCTTCTCTCTTTGTATTTAGGGCTTCAATCCTATACAAACTTCGGACAAAAGTTAACACTTGCTTTACTTAAGTTAAGAGTACACTGATTGAAATAAACAGGACTGAAATTAGCTGTGGATAACAAGTCCTACTCATTTCAGTGGCCTCATGTAAGAGTGATGTTGGATTTAGCTCTTATCTGGAATTCAGTCCCGCTGAATTCATTGGGACTTCTAAATACACAGAAGACTATGCTGTCAGCTAACTTCATTGTAAAATGTTGGCATCCTGCTGATATTTATAGGATTTTCTTTTCAGTTAAGTACGTACTTGAAGTCTTGAATTTTAAAGGTATTTAAGGAAATTAAATTTTTCTTACTTCATCCCAAATAGGGAAAGATCAAGATGAAGAAATTCTTAGGGGGTTGAAGAAAGAAAGAAACTGACAGGTTACCTACCTATAATTGTAATTCTTTGAGTGGCCCTCTGTGATTCACACTATGGATAATCTGTACATGTACGGAGCCTCATAGGAATATTCTAGAGCTTCTGCAGTAGCAAAGGAAAATACATTAGCATAGACCTGTTGGGAAATGGTTCTGCAGCAGCAGAAAAGAGAGTTTATTACTGTATGTAGCTATATCTATAAGTCTATGTACTCTCCATATATCTATAGGCAACAGGAAGAAGCATATTTCCTCATTTCCTATTGCATTGTAATAGGATAGGTTTTGCTGTATAAGCTGTTTGATAGGCTGAAACTGCTGAAAGTAGGCGTTCTTATAGGCAATAAATCACTCTGACAGTGGCTGGAGAGAGCTGAGCTGATAAAGCTGAGGGAGAAACCGAAAGAGAAAATAGAAGAACACTGCAGAGAGAAGCTGTGAGGCAGTTCAGTTTTCTCCCCAGCTAACAGAAAGAACAGTCTCTCCCCAGCAAACTGAAAGAGCTAAACAAAGCGAAGTCTTCTGTCTTTGGGAGTCATTTATTTTTCAGCACACACTTCTTCGAGCCGGCCTCGCAATAAGTGGTGCTCCCGTGTGATCGAACATAAGAAAAGGGCCATCAATCTTCAGTTACGACCACAGAACGACAGTACTTGTGTTCTGCCCTACCACCTCGCTCTGCACGAGCTCAGCGCGCTAATCATCCTTTTAAAGGATCCCAAAGGGTGAGTAGGTTGGTCAAATTCAGATACATACAATGGGCTCAGGATTATCCCAAGACCAAAAGGCTTTCGTAGATGAACTGTTCTTTCTAATTACAAGCCATGGCCACCCAGCCACAAAGAAAGAGCTAGAAGACTTAGTTTTGGCCATATATTCATGTTGTCCATGGGTCCCTGAGAGTGGCACCCTTGACTTAGAACAATGGATGAAGATTGGGAGCACATTTCAAAATGACCCAAAAATTACTTCACGCATTCTTTTTAGTTGGTGCAAAGTGAGGGCTTCTCTTAAGTATCTTTCCCCAAGGAACATCCTTTTCAATCAACAAATGGAATGTGGGGCCATGTCCATGTACCCTCCTTTGCCACAGATCCTACCTCCAGCACCTAGTGCATCCCTATTGCCATCTGCACCTCCATTGCCTTCTCAGTATGATTCCTACCACAGTAGGAAGAAGCCTCCTGATAGACTGGACAATGATGACTTTAGCACTCCTGACCTATTTCTACAAAATGACCACAATGCACCTTTAAGAACAACCCCTGTGGTAACCCCGATTGCAGCTTCTCTGTCCGCTGCGCTAATTGACTCTGGGGATACAGCACACCCAATGATTTCTGCATTTCCCATCATCCGGGGGACCCCTGCTGTCGCTGCAATTCCTGCTGCGGGCGGGAATGCTGCGATCCCTGGTGCAGCCGCGGTCCCGGACCGATATGAACCCATCCCAATGAAACTGATCAAGGACTTGTTGCAGGCTGTTAAAGAATATGGCCCTCATGCACCCTACACCAAAGCCTTACTGGAAAATTTGTCAGAACAGAAGCTGACACCTAATGATTGGAAACTGGTTGCTCGTTCATTATTGCCTCCAGCTCAGTCGCTGTTAATTTTGGATGAAATGCGACACTTGGCAACGGAGCAAGCTGAACAAAATGCCCAGTCAAACCAAGCAGTCATAAACAGGGTTACCAGGGATCAACTTATTGGTGATGGGCAGTTTCAAACAACAGCCCAACAACTTGGCCTTTCAGACCTTGCCATTGAACAGCTTGCCAAAATTATGAAAAAAGCATGGGCCAAGTTGCCAGTGTCTACTGAGGGGCCATCACCTGGATTTACAACCATTCGACAAGGCCCTACAGAATCATTCTCTGACTTTGTTAGTCACCTGATTACAGCAATAGAAAGGCAAATTGATAACCATAAGGCACGTTCTATGCTTCAAAAACAGCTGGCCTTTGAAAATGCTAATGATGACTGCAGAAAGGCACTGACTCCCATTTATAGCAACCCAGAAACCACTATTCAGGATATGTTAAGAGTCTGTCAAAATGTGGGGTCTATTTCTCATAAGGCAGCTATGTATGCTGCAGCACAACAAGCATCTATACCAAAGCTTCCTCAACTGAAGATTCCATCTACTCTGACCTTAGTACAATTACAAAGCCTACTAGGAAATATTAATTGGGCTAGACCTTTCCTGGCTCTCACCACGAAAGAACTTTCTCCATTATTCGACGCTCTCTCTGGTCACACATCGCCGGCGGATGTCCTTCCTATCACGGAGCCAATGAAGCAAGCGTTTCAATTTGTTTCTCACCGCCTTAAACTTCAAGCCGTTGATCGACTACTTCCAAACTCTTCTCATCTTTCATGTGCTATTTTATCTACTCCTTCACTCCCTACAGCCATCCTGTATGCTCCTGTCACGTCTGAAAGGATTGCCATAATTGAATGGTTGCATCTTCCTCACACACCTTCTCGCAAACTCTATCCATTTGTCACAGCTGTGGCAGACCTGTTTTCTAAGGCCCGTTCTCGTTGTGTTCAGTTGATTGGTTCTGATATTGACTGTGTTTATTTTTCTTTCAGGCAAGGGGATGCTGAACGTCTTCTACAAAATTCAGTTGATTTTCAAATTGCATACGCCGACTTTCTCAGCAAAATCATTCCTAATCCTCCAAAGGACAAACGTATAACTTTGCTGTCTCTTGTTCCCTATACTTTAACCACTTGCTTTGCAGATCATCCATTGCCTACAGCGACTACCGTGTTCACGGATGGCTCACCAAGCAAGGGCGTTGTCACCTGGCAGGACGAAAGTGGTAACTGGGTTCCTCAATTTACATCTTCTCATACTTCTGCTCAACGGTCGGAACTTGCTGCTGTTATTCTTGCCTTTCAAATATTTGCTCACCAGGACTTTAACCTAATTGTGGACACTCAGTACGTATTTCGACTACTGTTACATTTGCCTTTCTCCTATCTTGCTCCCTCGATGGACAAGGAACTGTATGGCTTGTTTTCCACTTTGCAGTCTCTGCTTCAGTCACGCATCAATCAGTGTTTTGTTTTTCACATTCGCTCCCATTCTAATTTGCCTGGGTTCCTTGTCCAGGGAAATGCGGTGGCGGATTCATTTTTACATGACATCCCTGAGACCTTTCACCTTTTTGATGATCCTATTTCTTCGCATGGGATGTTTCATCAATCTGCTAAGACTCTTCATAAACAGTTTAATATTCCCATGGCTCAAGCTCGGGACATTGTCTCAGCCTGTTCATTCTGTACTACCTCTCCTTTGAATCTGCCTTTTGATGCTGTTAACCCCCGTGGAGAACATTCTAATGAGATTTGGCAAATGGACGTAACTCATACTCCATTGTTGTCCCCGTTCTCTAAGCTTCATCTCACTGTTGACACTTATTCAGGTTTTATTTGGGCGACACCAATGAAAGGAGAAACTACTAGACACGTCATCCAGCATTGTGTTCGCACATTTGCTGTCATGGGCCGACCAGACTTGATCAAAACTGACAATGGGCAGGCTTATGTTTCAGATGCCTTTTCTCAATTTTGTAAACAATGGGGAATTAGGCTTAAACATGGGATTCCTTTCAACTCTACAGGTCAAGCAATTGTAGAGCGTGCTCATTTAACCTTTAAATCCCTTCTTCAGAAACAGACCTCTGGGAAGAATGTTCCTGTAGTTGACATCCCTATAGCTGTTGCTCATGTATTGTACACATTAAACTTTTTGCTGTTTCCTCACAATAGGAACCACACTCCTGTTGAGCTTCATTTTAGGTCCCAGGAGCAGCTGCCGCGACCCTTGGTGTCATATCGTCAGCCACCGGACCCTACCTGGAAGGGCCCGGCCGAGCTGATCACCTGGGGACGTGGATATGCGGCGATTGCTTTGGACAAAGGAGCTGTGTGGATTCCTGCACGATGTGTTCGACCATGGCGCACTGCGCTTCCAAAGGAAATTGTGGACTCATAATGTGCTTAGTGTTATTATTGATCTTTTCCTGCGGTCAGAGTATTTCTTTAGGACCATGGCAGGACAATTATTATTTTAAAGAGATAAGTAAGGTGTCTGAAATTCTGAAGTGGCGCTACCTGGAATTATCGCAGTTTACTAAAGTTATCTAATTTCACTGAAGCCATGTTTAATGAAACCATCGTGCTTTAAAGCTTCTAAATTCAGAGCTCAGCAAACTATGTTCAGTTGCGTTGCAGAATCGCCAAGCTTTAGATGTCATGTTAGTGGACCTGGTTGCGTACCCTTGTTATGTATATCATTATTATAATTGTAATTTTAGTTATTTAATGTTGCGTTATTCAATGTTTGCCTGCTCTTGTATCTACACTGCTATCCTACTGTCGTTGAACCATCCCATCAGATTCTCTTAGCCCTAAGCGATTGTATCAGGCTAGATGACTATAATCCTTTGCTTAAATAAACAACGGAGGGAATGTTGGGAAATGGTTCTGCAGCAGCAGAAAAGAGAGTTTATTACTGTATGTAGCTATATCTATAAGTCTATGTACTCTCCATATATCTATAGGCAACAGGAAGAAGCATATTTCCTCATTTCCTATTGCATTGTAATAGGATAGGTTTTGCTGTATAAGCTGTTTGATAGGCTGAAACTGCTGAAAGTAGGCGTTCTTATAGGCAATAAATCACTCTGACAGTGGCTGGAGAGAGCTGAGCTGATAAAGCTGAGGGAGAAACCGAAAGAGAAAATAGAAGAACACTGCAGAGAGAAGCTGTGAGGCAGTTCAGTTTTCTCCCCAGCTAACAGAAAGAACAGTCTCTCCCCAGCAAACTGAAAGAGCTAAACAAAGCGAAGTCTTCTGTCTTTGGGAGTCATTTATTTTTCAGCACACACTTCTTCGAGCCGGCCTCGCAATATAGACCCCTCCCCCCGGTATATGTACCCTTTTGCCAAGATTCTCTCTTCAATTAGGTCAACCACCGCGTAAAGAAAAGGGCGTGACAGTGGGGAGGCTGGGTTGGGATGTGTGAATCACAGAGGTCCACTCGAAGAACTACAATTACAGGTAGGTAACCTGTCGTTCTTCTTTGCAGCCTCTGTGAATCACACTATGGGTGAATAAAAAGCTCTGTACCCGGAGGAGGGTTTCACGCCAAGGTAGATGATAACACAGCATGCCCAAAAGCAGCATCAGATTACTGCCGAACATCCAATGTGTAGTGACTGATAAACGTGGACGGCTGTGACTATGTGGCAGAGGCGCAGATGTCTGGTACGGGGACGCTCCGAAGAAACGCTGTAGATGTCGCCAACGCCCTAGAATGAGGACGGATACTCTGTGGTGCTGGAACTCAAGCAAGCTGATAAGCAGGCTGGATGGTAGACGCAACCGAGTTAGATATTCTCTGTGAGGTAACTTGAAGACCATTGGCCGGAAGTTGGTAGCTGACAAAAAGTCTAGCTGAGCATCTGAAGGATTGAGTGCGGACTATGCAAAAGCCAAAGCCTGTCTTACATCTAGAGCATGAAGGATCGTTTGTTGATGAGTAGGAGGAGATGGAAAATAGAAGAACCAAAGGTTGGGATAGCTGGAACTGGGAGACAACCTTGGGTAGAAAAGAAATATTTACAAGAAGTTTAACCTTATCTGGGTAAAACTGGAGATAAGGGTAGTCAGACGTTAAGGCCGCAAATTCACTAGGACGTAGAGCTGACATGATGGCCGCAAGAAATATAGTTTTGGAGGTAAGTAACCTGAGGTTAGTTGACCCAGGGGCTCAAACGAGACCCTTGTGAGTTGTTGAAGGACCAGTGTCAGTGACCACTGAGGTGGTGGAAGGTGGACATCTGTGGTACAGGTATGATAGTCCCTTGAGGAAATGTTTCAGAGTAGGGTGTCTGAAAACGTTAGCTGCCTGAGAGGTTGGTGGTTGATAAGCCGCAATTGCAGAAAAGTAGACCTTGAGGGACAAGAGACAAAGACCCTTAGTTTTTAACTGCAATAAAAAACATAAGACAGTGGTAAGAGAGGAGCTGGTTGAGGAGAAAGATGATACTGCAGTAAAATATATTCGCGAAGGCTTTCACGGCCGGGATCTAATGGTTGTTCTGGATTTTTCGGGCTCTTTGGCTGTGTTCTGAAGGTTGTTCTTCCTGACGTTTCGCCAGTCTCTGTGGCTGGCATCTTCAGAGGAAAGCAACCTGTACTCTCGTGTAGTTGGCTTGGGAGTGCAGTATTTATGGCTGTGAGATAGGCTTTTGTCTTTTCCTGTAGATGGGTGATTAGTGTGTATTGTTGTGCTAAGGGGAAGAGATTATCTGTTCCTGTGGTTGATGGGTGTCATTAGCTGGTCTTTTGTGTGTAGTGATCCCCTGTCCTTGTGGGTGGGTAGAGTTTGTTGACCTTTTGCATGTAGTATGTTTGATAGCTGGGAGCCAAGTTTCGTTGAGCTTCATACTTTCCTCTTTTTTGTTGAAACTGTGCTTGTGCTTGTGGATTTCAATGGCTTCCCTGTGCAGTCTGACGTAATGATTGCTGGTGTTGTCCAGTATTTCAGTATTTTGAAATAGAATTTCATGTCCAGTTTGTTTCAGGGCATGTTCAGCTACTGCAGATTTTTCTAGTTGTTTTAGTCTGCAGTGTCTCTCATGTTCTTTGATTCCGGTGTGGATGCTTCGTTTTGTGGTTCCAATATATACCTGGCCACAACTGCAAGGTATTAAGTATACTCCTGTGGTGGTGAGGGGGTCCCTTCTTTCCTTTGCTGACCGTAACATTTGTTGTATTTTTGTGGTGGTCTTGAATACTGTTTGTAGGTTGTGTTTTTTCCAAATTTTCTCCATGCGGTCCGTGACCCCTGCAGTAAAAGCTTGAAAGTTTTTCTATTTATACATATAGGCCTTCCTAGATGAAGGTTTCTTTGCATGATGAATGACATACATCAGTGAGGCCAAATTCTCCACACTGCAAGATAAAGAGCAGGGAGATCTGTGGAGAATTTGATTTTTGTTGTGTATGAGCAGGTGAGGTAGATGGGGCAGGTGATAAATGTCAGATGACAGCTGATGGAGAATTGGGAACCATGGCTGTCGCAGCTATCATGGAGCTATCAGGATAACATTGGACCTGTCCTGCTGAAGCCGGACTACAACTTTGTGGAGAAGCTGGAACAGCGGAAACAGGTAAATGAGTGACTTGGGCCAATGGCCGATGAATGCATCTCCATGGGAGTTCTTGCCTACTCCTGCGTGGGAGCAGTAACAGTATTTCCAGTTTATCTGGGAGTCAAAGAGGTCGATGGTGGGTTTGCCCCATCATTTGCACAAGGAGAGAAAAACAGATTGATCTAGCTCCCATTCATGGGCTTGCGATTCTTTTCGAGTTAGGAAATCGGCCAGATTGTTGTCTTGACTGGCTATATGTATTGCCATGAGACAAATGTGATGAGAGAGGCACCATTCCCACAGGTTGACAACAAGGTATAAAAGACTTGAGGAGTGAGTGTCCCGTTGTTTGAGAATATAATATATCATGGTGGCATTGTCTGTGGCTATCTGAGCCATTTTGCTGACAAGATGTTTTTTGAAAGCTTTGCAAGCTTTTATTACTTTTAGCAGTAAGAGTTCTAGCTTGTTGATATGGAGCAGTTTCTCTCTTTGTGACCACCGGGCATAGATTTGCAGAGATCAGCAATGGGCACCCCAACCGGTAAGGCTGGCATCTGTAGTAACTTGGATTTGTGGGCAGGGTTGTTGAAAGGGCCGTCCCACCGTCAGGTTCTGAGTGGAGTGCTACCATGTAAGCTGGGAGGCGAGTTCTGGAGTGACTTGCAGCAATGTATGTGGTGAGTGTGTCAATGGGTTGAACAAGGCTAGGAACCATGCCTGGAGTTATCTTATTTTGAGGCGAACATGCTGAACCACAACAGTCATGGACACCACAGTGCTTAAAAGACATCGGGTGGTTAAAGCAGATACAAGTGCATGCCGAGTGCAGGAACGTAGTAAGGAGATTAGATTGAGGTGTCTGTTGGAAGAAACGCGCAAGGATGTTTGGAGTCTATAATTGCTCCTATATAATGAACCAGCCTTGTGGGTTTTAACTTGGATTTGTGTAGATTTACTGCAAGGCCAAGATCCTGGAGAAGAGACAAACTGAAGTGAATGTCTTGTGCTTTGTGATGGGAGCATGCTATGAGCAGCCAGTCATCGATGTATGGGGAGATGTGAATTTTGTGAAGTGTGAGGTAAGCTGCCACAGGGGCCATGCATTTGGTGAATACTTGGGGAGCTGTTGTGAGTCTGAATGGAAGTCCTTTGAAATGGTAGGCCCAAGTTCGAGTTGGAAGCATAGGTAGGGCCCATGAGAAGGATGAATGGAGACATGAAAAATAGGTGTGTCTTAGGTCTGTGACTGTGAACCAGTCTTTTCTGTGGAGTAAAAGGAGGACAGACTTGAGGGTAACCATGCAGATCTTGATGGTAGTGATGTACTGATTTAGCTCTATGAGGATGGGGTGAAGGCCTCCATCTTTTTGGGGGATGGTGAAATAGCGAGAGAGAGAAACCTATGACTGCATGTCATAGTGGTATTGGTTCTATGGCACCTTTGAGTGGTAACGACTGTATTTCTTCTTGTAGAGTTTGCAACGGAGGTGTGATGGTGGGGGAAGCTGGTGGAATTTGATGTGGTACCCGTTTCTTATGATGGAGAGCACCCAGGCATCTGTAGTGATGTCTTTTAATGTAGATAAGTGCTTCTAAAGGGCAGAAGGAGAGGTGGGAGGTGGTATTGGGATCTCGGCTGGTTGGATGTCAAACATGATGCTTAGGCTTAAGGTCATTGCGCATAGTTGTGGTTTGTTGGCAAGGTTTGGCTTGGTAACGTTGTTGTTTGTAGTAAGGCACATAAGATGTTTGTCTTTGAGGTTCTTGTTGAAATTTCTGATACGAGGTGTAAGGGCTGTGTCACTGATTGCGCTGCTGGTATGTAGGGTAGACTCCTGAATGCCTGGCGGCTGTCCTCCTTTTCTGAACATTCTCAAGAAAAGAAAAAAAATAATGTTATCAGTGTCGGCATTGAAGAGACCAACTCCATCGAATGCGAGATCTTTAATGCATGCACACGTGTCCTTGGCTAGACATGGGGTTCTAGGTTGAGAGAAACATTGAAGCGCTACAGAAGTAGCCGTTGATTTAAGAGCGGCATCAACTGTGTGTCTAGCGGATAGCATCTGTTGTTTCACCATCGAAAGACCCTCTTATTGAAATAAAGGTAGACATATTGTCCAGAGAAAACATTGGTAGGCTCCCTTAGCTCCCTGATAGTTAGCAACTCTCATGATGAAGGTGGCAGAAGAGTATAGCCATCTGCCCATGGAGACAATGTGCCTGCTGTCTTTATTAGGTGGTATTAGTATTTGTCTGTGTTGAGAGTGAGATTGTGAAGCTTTGACAAATATGGAATTGGGAGCTGGTTGTTTCTGTAAAAAGACTACGCCTGGGTCATGTACTCGATAAAGGTCGTCTATGCATTTTGACTGAATGAAATGCTGTGTTTGGTCCAAGAATGTCTAGCTGTGCTCAGCAGAGAAAGGAGCATGGAAATATGGACTGGTGTGAGATGAGATCATAAAGATGATCTGCTGCTCCAGTAGTGGGTCTGCGGATTTGTAGGTCGAGGGATTTGGCCATACGAATCATTAGTTGTGCATAGGTTTGAAAATCCTCTCCTGGTGACAGATGGTCTGTGTCTGCCAGGTTAGAAACCAGCGATGTTAAAAGTCCTGATGGTGTTTGAGGCCTGGAACCATGACCAGATGGGTCAGCATCATGCCTCGAGTCAATTAACTGTCGATCAATATCAATGCTGAGCGACTGGTCCTCAAAATATAGGTGTTGACGTCAAGTTGTTGATGTTGAAGGACTGTTGGTGGACAGTGGTCGATATTGAGGGATGTCGATCAGTATGGACATCAAAGGTGCATCAATGAACAGGGGTTGATAGTGAGGGTCTTTGATCGGCATGGACGTCAAAGGTTCGTCCATGGACAGGGGTCGATAGCGAGGGTCTTTGACTGCTGCCGACATGGAAGGTGCATCCATGGACAGCATTCAATATAGAGGATCGTCAGTATCGAAAGGGTTGGTATTGAGGTGTGTCAAAATGGAGGGTGCTGTCAGTGTTGAGACAGCTGCCGAGGTGGTAAAGGCGTCGATGGACCACACTGTATTATGGTGGAATAGACAGATGCTGGTGACACTGAGTGGGATGAGCACTTGCGGTCCCCATAACGGAGAGGAAAATAGCAACTTGCCGGTGCTGCAATGTGCCCAGAACCGAGGAGTATTGATTGGCTTAGTTGGGTCTCTTAGGTGCCAGCAGATAAGATGTGCCAGGTAGTCCTGGGTGATCATGGTAATAAGATTGCTTCAACACAAAAGGCTCCCTAGCATAGACATCCTGCAGGGGCACGCTGGCGGACTAGGAAAAGCAACTGGCTGATAGTGTTTGGCGGGCTTCTCCATTAGGCACCTTCTGGGGCAAATGGCATCCCGATGATGGTGCTGAGCATGATCTCTTTCTGCGCGAGAAGGCAAGTGGACGCTCATATAGGCTTGGTGCATTTGTTGATGTGCAGGAGGCCAAGGTGGTAGAGGGGCAGAGTAAGGCACAGTTTCTAGTTGCGTTTAGCGCCATGGATGTCTGGCAAGGCAATTTGTGAAGACTCATTCGGAGAGCCCAAGGATTGTTGCGAGCTATCAGGGGAAGCCATGAGTTGATCAACATGCTGTTCCCATTTGGGAGACTGTGATGGTGAGGTTGATGAGGTGGAAGTGCCTCCTCATCTGAAAGAGAACCGATGCAGATGAGGTTCCCAGACTCCGGTGGTTGTGGAGTCAGGGAAATGGTTGTGGAAGGCTTCGGTTTCAAAGACTTAGGAGGTGATGGTTCCAGTACCTAGGAAGCATCCATGGACGGTTTTCTCTTAGAGGCTGTTTTCGATGTCGAGGGTTTCAATGTAAAATGTTTGGCTTTGTGCATTCGCGTGACCGATATCGAGGGCAGAGTAAGTTGTTGATGATTAGAGCAAGATGGAGTAGCTGACGGGCACTATTTTGTCGCTTCGGAAACAGCTTCATCCATGGCTTTAGAGATTGCTCCCAGAGCCAAAGCTTGAGTCTAGAGAGGCGACTGCAGAGAACTCCACGTTTAAAGTTTCTGCAGTGAGGGGAAGAGAAAGTTTGATGGCCTCACCAAGGCAAAAAGGCGTTTAGCATGGCCGTCAGAGAGTGGGATCTCGTTATCACAGGCTACGCAGCTTTTAAATGGGACTGAAAAGGCCATGAACCGAGAACTGGTTCAGAAAAGAAACTAACGAAAAGTTGGGGGGTGGGACACTTCAGCCTTAAGGCCGGAGTGTATCTTTTGAAAATAATAAGGATAATAATAATAAATAAAATTCAATGACCTTCCTTCTTTCGTTTTCAGATTTCTCACAGAAGCAATGATTGAGGCTCTCAACATGGCAGTTGAAAGAAACTGAAGGGAGAGCCTTGATGTCAAGGTACATATACCAGGGGGGAGGGGTCTATGCTAATGTATTTTCCTTTGCTACCACAGAAGCTCTAGAATATTCCCACAAGGCCCCGCGCATACACGGATTACCCACAGTGTGAATCACAGAGGCCACAAAGAAGAACCAGTAGTAACAATATATTGCAAAAATAAAAAATGGAAAATAAAATCATATCTTATTTTCTAGCCCAAATACTGTTTTCTTGAGTACTGCACAACAGTATCAACACCAGAACATCAAAAGTGTTGTTAGTTATACATTCAAATTAAAAAGAATTTCGACACATGGCTTGGTTTGTTTATCTCAGCCTTTTCTCCCTGGGAAGGTACCTACAAATACATTTCTGAACCAAGTGTTATTAGTAGACTATGTTCCCAAATGCCTACATGCCTTTAAACTGCATTTCCCCCTGGGAGGAAGGGAGATCTTCAGCATCTAACCTTTATTGCAGAAATGGTCAATCCTGTTACAAACAGCTGTATGTTTATCATTATGGATTTTAGATGATCTCTAATTGCTATCAAGTAGCCAGTTGGTTCCATTTCTCTTGTATAAACAGTAAAAGCACTGAGAAAGGTTGTGGAACAAACAGATCTTCATCCTGGTAATCTTGTAATTCAACAGTTTTTAGTTACATCCCTTTTGGCAGAAATTGCCCAAGATATTTTACAGTCCTTCAAGTTCTAGTGTCTTCTTCAAGGATCTGAGTCTCTGGTCTTGTTTTTCATTTCTTTCTTTAAAAACAGGCAATGAAGGAAGATAGACTGAAGTCCCTTTGCTTGCACTTCATGCATTCAGTTGCTGAGGCACACAGTCATGCCAGCAAGCTGCTCAGTTCCTTTGCCTACGGGCAAGAAACAGCCAGACAAGAGCAATTCATGTCTGTTTCCTGGCCTTCTATTTTATAAAAAGAAAGTTATTGTCTTTGCCCTTTGGTATTTTAGAGCAGAATCTGGGCAACGTATGGAGAGTGGGTACTTGCTACAGCTGCTAGCAAAGGGAGGTCACTGGATTCAATCCTGAAAGAAAGACACACAGATATTTGTCAATCTACATTCACAGTCCCAAACATCTCAAAACTCATTTATAGTGTGGACTATTTTATCTTTTCAAGGTGCCTGCCGTTAGATTAATAAAACATCAGCAGCTGTTTGGGTTTTTTTTCCCCTAAAGGAAGAATCTTTGAGCCATTAAACATTGCAACTTTACTGTTGTAGCCAATATACATTCCTACAATTAAAGAATGCACTCTTTTATTTCATACACACATAAGACTGGGTTGTTTGTCACAAGAAACATGGCCCCCTGGACCCATCTGGTGACAGGTCTCCACTACTAAATATTTAATTGTTTCCAGCTGTCTCGGGAACCAAATTCAACAAAAGCAACCAAGAAAATCCCCAGAGAACCTCATGGATTTCAGTTAAGGCCCTTTAATTGAGCATGCCTACTTAAAACTAGACACTGAACCAACAAAGAAGGAAATTTTACCTGGAGTGTACTTTTTGTTGTTCTGAATTTGGTATGCACTTAACATACTGCTTTAGGGGCCTGCTGAATGAGGAATGGTGCAGATGGATGATCATGCCACAGGACTGTATTAATATTTGTACATTTCTTGAAAAGTGAGGAGAAAATGCACTTTTCCAGATATATTCCAGCCAAATTACCAACAAACTAGCTGTTGTTTTTGCTGTTGCTCTTCTTATGGTACAGATCCTTCTAGCTAGTAAAGATACATGTTTTTTAGAGGGGGTGGAGTCCACTTTTCACTGAACAAGGAGCGGATGATCTCAAAATGTTGCCCGTCCTTGCCTCTAGCAGACAGGAGTAGGACTGGCTTGAACGGGTAGGTTGTCCTATGAGACTTAAAGAGTTCCATCCTAGGTATGCTTTCTTGTTGTTGTTGTTGTTTGGTTTAGTCATTAAGTCATGTCCGACTCCTCATGACCCCATGGACCAGAGCACACCAGGCTCTCCTGTCTTCCACTGCCTCCTGGAGTTGGGTCAAATTCATGTTGGTAGCTTCAGTGACACTGTCCAACCACCTCATCCTCTGTCATCCACTTCTCCTCTTGCCTTCACACTTTCCTAATATCAGGGTCTTTTCCAGGGAGTCTTCTCTTCTCATGAGATGGCCAAAGTATTGGAGCCTCAGCTTTCTTATTAGCAAGGCAAATTAACATGGAAATGGCAGCAGGACTGGAACCTCAGCCACTGATCCTAAATCCAGTTGGAAAACTGAAAGATTTCCTTACACACATCAGGGCAGAAATGTTTAAATTCTCATATTTAAAAATTTTCTATGGCAACTTACAAACAAATCTTATTGGACAAACATTTTCAGAGACTGTAAGGCCCTTTTTCAGATGCATAAAGTGGGCTAGAGACCACAAAAACATAAGCTGAATAAAATGTGTTTGTCTTTTAGATGTCACGAGCCTTCCCGCCCCTCCCCCCCCACATGCACAGTCCCTTGGGAATATGGAAAATTCTGTTCTCTTGCTCTGAAACCTTAGGGAAATAGATGGCTATTCTGAAAACCAAAAGGTTGCCATTTGTAAACAGAGTCTTACCCAAGAGCTTCACTAAGTAATTTCAGTGTTTCTGCATGGACAAAATTAGACACAAGTAATTCTGCAGCAAATCTGCTACTACACATGTGTTCAGGATAATCCTAAAGGAATATGCACATAAAGAGGATAAAAAAGAGATATTGAATTGAAATCATACCCTAGTACCACTCCGAGCTCCTTGACATGAACTCGCATCTGGCCTTTGAGATATTCTGACAACATCTTGCTCTTGAAATACAGCTCCTGCAACCGATCTTCCAAGTGCATTACACACTGGAGCCAAATGAAACAGAAACAATGGCATCAAAAACCACCCTATATTGTTTCAGACAGTTGTCAAACAAGAGACAAATACTATTCCATGGCCTAAAACTCGGAGAAGTCACTTTCCATAATCTTCCACCAGCATGGCTGCATGCGCTGAATCTGACACTCTGCTCTCCTTCTAAAGACTTGGATAAGCATCCAAATACACTTCCCTCTGAAACGTGTCTGAGCTTCTTTCATAAAAATAAAGCAGGACAGAATTAAATGGCCTAAATTAATTAAATTAGCATAGTGAGGTACAATTAGACTAGCTTCACTGAATCAGTGGGGATTCGGAGAGTCTCTTCCTCTGTCAAACCCATTCATTCAATGAGCCTACTCTAGTTGCCACTTACAATGTTCAGCAACAGGATTTCAGCCATTTAGTTCATTCATTCCAAGCAGGAGAAAGACTGAGTTAAGTGCTGGTCAAACCATCTTTAATTTTATTAAAAACACGTTCTTAGGAACTACAGTTAGATGTTAACAGACTGTAATATCAGATATGAAATGTAATCTTACACTTTTAACAGATAACTAATATTCTGAAAAATGTTGCTGTCATTTCTGTCTACTTCATCTGAGCAATTTTGAGTAGGCTCCAAAATCATGCAGAAGTATTTGCTTACAAGAAGGCCAGGAAACATTACCCTCACTCCAACTGAGCTCTACCCCTATTTGGGAATTATTTATTCTTCTTCTATCTGCCACATGAGCAAAGAATGTCCAAGCCGCTCTCCACTGCAGTCCTTTTTTTGCTCATGCCTCTAGAGAAACGAGGTTCCTACTTGCATGCAGGCTGTCCGTACAAGAAAGGACCCTGGTTTTCCATGGTTCTTGTTTGCATAAGGAGACTCTACTGAAGAAGGGTTCCCTTTCTCTGCTGACACATCTGTTCTCATACAGAGAAAGCGACACCAGAGGGGATTCAGGTGCTGCCCCTGCTTGCATCTTGGCCAAAAGGAGGATAATGCCCGATCAGGGCTTCTGCAACTTCAACATACTGTATAGCTGAATCTGGCAGCATACACAGAGTCACCACACTTCCTATATGATTCCTGGTTAGCTGGGATGTTTCTCCAAAAAGAAAAAAGAAAACTTGACTAGTTCTGCAACAGTCTTTTAAAATGGTAGACGGAAATGAGGTGAAGGAACAGCTATTTACAAGTAGCAATAAGAGGTAAACAGGTAATTTTCTCCCCCAAAATTACAAAAGTTAAAATCTGACACTGATATATTTACTGCTGGGGGCGAAATCCAAACATAAAAAGAAATATATTATGCTGATCGGACACCAGTCCTATTTAGAGCAACAGTGAACAAGACAGGTTTTTGTACAATTGCTCCATTGCCATTAGGATTGTTATTTTCATATGTTAACTAGTTCTGAATGGAATATTCACAGAAGACCTCTGATGCATAAGCTGAAATATTACAATGAATGAATCTTGATTTATAATTTGCCCCTCATTATGTCAAAGCTGGGCAAGAAGACTCTCTACTGAGAACTCTAGAAGTACTGGAAGAATTCCATAAAAGCAACTTCATTCACTTTAATGGATCTGTATAAGTCCCAGCAAAATACTAAGAGGTCGCTGAACAGCTGAGCTTGCTGAGGCGAAGCAAAGGTTCTGTATCTAAACACATTTCACATGGAAATAAACTCAACTAGAAGTAGAAAGAACTAGAACACAAGAGACACAATTACACATTTTACTTAGTTTTGAACAGAGGTAGATTTTTAAACAACTGCTGAATTCTATTCACACTGAGACTAGATTTATCCCTGATCTCTTATGGACTCCCTAAGTACTTACAAAATTTGGAGATAAATGATGCTTATAAAGCTGAAGAGTGGAATGAAGGAGGTTGGAGACAAGGTTAGAGACGAGCACATCTTTCCCAAGTTTGTTATCGATGACTCGCCTCTGGCTACTGGCCACTTGCACTGTCCATTTATCCGTGTCTGCAATAATGCAGACAGCTTCTGCAATTGGTTCATCCAGAACTGGGTGCTAGAAGGCAAAGAGGAACACAGCGTGTAAAAAAAGGCTACAACATGTTCCAAATACACTGTTTCTGAGCAGTGGTACTATTGAAGCATGCTCCTTGCAAATACAATGTTTGTATTAAAACCTGGGCGGAGGTGGGGGGAATACATTTGTCTGCTAATTTCATCATATATCCAGTGTTTGGACCAAAATTGCTGCTCCATGGATGTCTAAAAGAGAATGTTTCTATTTGCATTCACTGTATCAAGTGCAGAGGTTTAAAAAAAAAACCCACAAACAAACAAACAAACAAATAAACAAAAAACCCCTAGCTTGCACAATGTGTATGACCAAGATAACTTTAGACTTGGATTTCTGGAGCAGCAGTCCCAGTCACGAAATGGCAAACTATTTGTTCAAGGGAGGTTTTCAGATGTATTTTGTGATATAACAGGGAGCCTACTGTTCAAACAAAATGATGAAAGATCTCACAGACATGAACAAGTACTTGTCCATAGTCCTTTGAGCTGTTACATTTGTGCACTTGTCCACTTATGTCTATGACACATTCAGATATTTACAGTTTTAGAGAAACAGAACATTATATTTCTTTAAGGCAAAAACACTTTAATGCTGCACATTTTGCTTTGTCGAAGCAATTTAAACTCATCAGTTTAATTTCACTTTGCAGCTTCCACATAATATTGCCAGGTGTTAAAGCAACAGATAAGTATCTAACATATGGGAAAGGACCAGCAGGGGGAGCAAAGCACAAAAAAATCAACAATGAATCATCCCCCCCCCCATCCTCAATTGTTATTTTTTGAAACTCAAACAGGTACTGTTTCCTGGAAAATAAGACCTAACCGGAAAATAAGCCCTAATATGATTTTTAGGATGATCATAATATAAGCCCTACCCCAAAAATAAGCTCCTGTTAAGTGAAACCCTGTCCTCCACCATTGTGCAGCAGCCAGAAGAAAATGACATGACTGTATTTGAATAAATGTAGATTGTTGTACATAAAAAATATAAAATATCCCCTGAAAATAAGCCCTAATGCGTTTTTTGGAGCAAAAATTAATATAGGACCATGTCTTATTTTCAGGGAAACACATAGATTTGTTCCTCACCAGATCAGATAATAAATTGATCCCTCCATTACCAAAAGCGTATCAGTTAACAACTTCAATTTTAATTTTCATAGTCAGCATTGAGTATTTTTCTCTATATACTAGCTATGGCTTGTCTTGATGCTGGAAAAGGAAGACTGTTCTATCTGTCTGTCCATCTGCCTTCCTTCTTTCCCAAATGAAAAGCCAAAGTATATCCTAAAAACAAAATGTCAGTTGCTACATCCTGAATAAGCTTGATCTAAGAGCCACTTTCATACAGGACATACAGTGGTGCCTCGCTTAGCGATTGCTTCGTTTAACGATGAAATCGCTTAGCGATGACTTTTTCGGAGCGATCTTGTGCTCCGTTTAACGATGGTTCCTATGGGCGATTTTCACACAGCGATGTTTGGGACCATGCTTCGCATAGCGATGACAGTTTGGGTCCCCCTGTTTCACTTAACGATGGTTTTGACAGCCTCATGTGGGCTGTTTTTTAAATGTTTAAAAATGTTTAAAAATGTTTAGAATGCTTGAAATCATAAGTACACTTAATAAACCCTTTGTTAAACTAATTTGACTTTGTTCCGACTCTTTTTAAATTTGTTGTAATTTCCCCCCCCCCCCCATTGAGATGCATTGAATAGGTTTCAATGCATTTCAATGTGGGAACTGTGTTTTGCTTAGCAATGTTTCCTATGGCGATTTTCACTTAAGGACGGCAATCCGTTCCCATTGGAACGGATTATCCGTTTTTCAATGCATTTCTATGGGAAACCATGTTTCGCTTAGCGATGAAATCGCTTAACAGCGATTTTTTGGGAATTATCATCATTAAGCAAGGCACCACTGTAGTTGAAACAAAGTGTTTAAATCAGCTTTTGGCGTTAAAATGCTGTTGTTTTCACATGCCATCACGTTTCAACTTTCAACTTATGGCAGCCCTAAG
This sequence comes from Pogona vitticeps, assembly GCF_051106095.1. Taxonomy (NCBI): domain Eukaryota; kingdom Metazoa; phylum Chordata; class Lepidosauria; order Squamata; family Agamidae; genus Pogona; species Pogona vitticeps. The sequence goes on from NC_135784.1 coordinate 103,894,486, forward strand.
AGAGGTTTGAGGTATCTGAGTTGTTCAAGGCATACTTTACCACTGCCAACCTCCAGTGAGTTTTCATGGCTGAGGGAGGATTTGAACAGAGGTCTCCTCAGTCCTATTCTGACAACCTACCCTTTACATCACCGTAGCTCTTAGTTAAAATACTACTGCACATTTGGAAAGAAATGGATAATAAGATGCTTAATGTACTTTGCCTTCTTCATAATTTATTACTAAATAAACAAAAATGGCCCAAATCCTATTGATTACTTATGCTGGCCAAAGTGCAATAATATAAATTGCAGTGACAAACTACTACTAGTTAACCAGTTGCTGCCTGTCTCCCTCACACGACTTGGATGCAACATGGCATACAAGCGGCAACCTTCCACTTCAGTTTACACCACCACACTTGTACTAGTATAACTAGCCAAAACAATTCTACCCAGTATGTTTTTAATGGCAGCAACATTATCCTTTTTTGCCTGGAAGAAATAGGCATGTTTTTATATTTCAATAACATCAATATTCCCTTTTGTAAACAGCTTGTTATCACCTGGATAGCTCTGAAAATTCAAGGGATGGCAATAAGGGTCATGGTCATCCTCTTGTTCCCAGAATCTACAGCTCAGAGGCATACATATGGCCAGTGCCTGTAATTCAGTGGCAAATAAGATTAGATGACTGGCCTGAAGACTAGGAATTACCGGGCAAAGAAAATCTTGCCTCTGAAAGCTCAGAGCCACAATGGATGTAGCAGAGACAAAAATCCAGAATGTGTTGACCCCTAATTCACAGGATGCTCTTCAGATTTCAATGGGACTAAAAGTACTTGTGACTAACGTGTCCTAATGATTACAGTAGCGCTTACACAGAATGGACTCTCTTTGGGTTTCAGCCACTGCAGTTTAAAAGCCCTTAATATTGTGACAGTGGTTGTTTTTGTTTCTCACAACTAAGCAGCCTGGCAGAACTTCCCCAAATGTTGGCCACAGAAGTTCTGAATTAAAAGCGAGAAACATTTAGCAGCATCCCAGACCCATTCTCTTTCAGCAGCCTTCAGAAATATCCCCTTCTGTTGATGGTCAACAATAAATCTTATCTGTTGGAGATAGTTCAAATTACCTGCACAGCATGCGATAAATCTGACATCAAACAGTGTCTCAGTTTCTCATCATTTCCTATGCCTTGCAAAACAAAGTCTGGTACGTAAGATGAACAGTAGCCACCTAGCAAGGACCTTCCAAAATTGGCAATACTGGGCTGGACAGAGTTCACTTCAATTAATTTTGACCTGAAAGAAAGGTATAACATGGGCATGTATACTACAACTATCACTGAATTTCTCTTATTTCAGTGAGGCATTATGACCTACAATCTGCTGTAGAGTTAACATATACATAAGTCCCACTGGGACCTGGTCACATACAACCATGCCATGGATTTCAGTCTTAGTAAATAAATAAATAAATCTCATCTTCATTGCAGAACCAAAGTTAAAAGAAGAGAGATAAGTAATTTTCAGTTTGACAACTGTATAAAATGCGCAAATATAAAGAAACCTGAACCAGTGCTGAAATTAATAACCACGAGGCTGTATTTTTCCCCCTCTTGGTCAAGTGCCTTTCTTTTAATAGTCTTTCCTAAATTAGCAGTATACCCCACAATGTATAAAAGGTAATTAGAGCTTCTTTTAAATTGCAGCCTCAGTGAAATCAGCACTCTTACATTGCTGCACAGCTTCAATTAGTGTTTGAAAGAAGCTCAGCTGAAATATGAAATCCTGCATCACTTGCGTGAGGAAAACAGTATTTTCTCTACTGCAACTGTCTCCTGATATTCATTCTGCAAGCACTGTGCCTGTGTGTGTGTTCCTGCACGGACATAATGATGTCTGTGTATATTTATTTATTTATTAACCAGCTACACATTTGTCCACCCACAGAGCACCCATGTTTCCCTACTATCTCCGGGGCCATTGTTTTATAGCGAAATAACACAGAAATGTAGTGAACAATATAAATTGACCAAGAGCTAATTACTGGAAGAAGTACCTACCCAGGAAAAGATATTTCCTCTTCTTCTGCCCATTCTTCTTGTTCTGCGCCATAATAGTTTCTATCTCTTCTGGCCACATCGTGCCCTGCATCTTCACTTTCACTGTCCCCAAGGGCACTATCCGAACTCTCATTTCTTGGAATGTCCCAATCCACCCCGGGATCAGCCTTTTTTTCTAAGTTCTCTCTATCCCCACAGGGGACAAACACAGAGACATTGTCTCTTTGGTCCTGATCTGCAAAGCAGTTTTTGCAAGTCTCTTGACGGACAGATTCCATAAACTTACAAAACTCACTGGGTGATTTCTTGCTTTTTGTACAAGTTTTGGGAGGAAATTCTAATCTACTGCTAGGATCTAGAATGTCTGTTGTTGCTTTCAATGGAATATTGTCAACAGTCCTAGTTTGAACAGAGTGTTCCTCAGTAAAATACGCATCAAGCAGATTTGCACTTTCTGCACTGTAAGGGTTCCAATTCTGGAGCTCAACAGGCAGATTCTGATTTCCTTTTTGGTCCTCAAGGGCTTGCTTTGCTTCCTGATCCTGATCAGGAGTTACTCTTTCTTCAGCTTCCATCTCGCTGCTATGCCTGGCTATTTGTTCTACTATTGCTTGACTTCGAACCTCAATATCTGAATCAGGTGACATGGAATCTCCAATAAGGAAAGTCACCTTCATCTGACCTTCAGCAGTGCTGCAAGGAATTGCATCTGATGAAATTTTATCAGGTGGCTTCTTCTCTATCATTGTACTTGTTGATCTTGTCACTTCAACTGACTGATTGTCAGACTCCAGGGATGTCTCACTCCTCCATGATCCATCTGTGGGCTCCAATCTGGACTCTGCCAATACACACGTTTCTGCTGAGGCTGACCCAGTGAAAAGCACTCGCTCTAACTTGATACCTAGGCAAGAGGTTGATGCCTCTTTGCATTGCTTCACTTCTGCAGACCCTTCTTGGCGGTCAACTGGTGCAGCTTGGCTTTCACCTGAAGCATCCTCCATCTCCACCTTTGGGGTACTCTGTGAATCTTCTCTCTCCTCTCTTGAAACACCCTCTGTGCTCTGATGAGAATTAAGGGGGGGCTTGCAATATTTACAGCTACAATTAGATGTTCTCACTTCTTCTGGCTCTTGTAAGGTCAAATTGCCCCTGTTCTTGTGCACTGTGACCAGCACGTACTCGGACTCCTCTACTTCCCCTTTCTGGAGGGTGGTGGTGATAACAGTGCCAGGCATCACAATAGCTTCATCTTCTCCATTTTCCAGAAGGTGAGTCTCTTGCAGCTCAGAGCATCGTATGAAATAAGTGAGGAAGTAGAGCAAACGTTGCACAAGATCTTGTCTTTTGCCAACCACAATTGTTTTTGCTAGCCTCACAGGGGACCCAATAGCTCCATACAGATCTCCTGTTAAAGAGAATGCAAACAAAGCATGTTAGCATACCAATTTCCGAAAATATGCACAATAATTCTGGAAGGGGATGGGCTTCTGTGAAGAAATGTGTTCTTGATTTTACTGGGACGAATGGCTAGGTGAGAGATTTACCTATGAAATATTCCATGGTCATGTTCTATTTAACTATATCAATGCAGAGTGAAATTTAAATGCGGGCATTAAAATCACAGGACTGCTGAAAAGATGATGCCTGCTCTTCCGAGTTTCTGTGTATAACAAAGCACACTTTAACCACAGTCCCTTTGAACTAAACCTTCTTGGACTCCCTTTTAAATGATGGTTTAATTGTAAGTCACTATTGGAAGTCAGTTTTAAGTTCAAGCATAGGAGCTTTTTTTGAGAAGCCACTACATATCAAAAGATACAGGCAGCTACACTGATCCACTGCTTAGATAAAAGATCAGAAGTACACAGTATAGTACCTAATTTGTACCTAAAAATGACCAGATGCTTGTTTGTTTCACTGCTTTTCTTCCTTACTATAATACTGCCATGAAAAACATGTACAGAATTGGATTATAAGTATCTTAATTAAAGGCTTTAAGGATGTAGTTCTGATCAAAAACTAAAAATAGAATTTCATTCTAAAGGGTAAATGTGGAGTGGGCACATGGAAGAGGTGGAAAGAACTGAGAGTCCAGGCAGACAGAAGGAACAGTACAACTGCTTGGGGAGGGTTGGCTTTCTTCTTATTATTATTTTGATACTACATAACACAAGAACGTTGACTCAATAGTTAGGTTTCCCCCCCCCCCCTCCTTGCCCATTACCCACTACTATTTAGCTGTCTTTCCTATTATAGTAGAGAAACTAAGCAAAAGATATTTTGTTCTCGGAATGAATATCCTGCCTAAGGTAACTTCAGACATACCTAACTGTGCCCATAATGGATTGTATGGGTGAGACTTAGCCAACATGTCCACACTTTGTGAGGAATGCTTTTCTAAAAAGATCCGGATGGGTGGTTGCCCGTTTGGCATGACAGTTGGGACCCAGGCCAGGTGGTTTGTCAAAATTGCAGTGAGAAGAGCTGGTAAAAATCTGAAAAATAAAAAAAAGCTTGTATAATATTGGTCACAACCATAAATTCCGCATTCAGGCCTTTTTTCATTAACATTTATGAAATCATGCATAATTATGCCCCAAATATTCCTCTCATTGCCGGACCAGTGGACAGCATTTCATGCAGACCCGCCTCATCTGCCAGGTATAACAACAGTTTTCCTCGGGGGGGGGGGGAAGCTCCATGTTGACAGTGAGAAAATGCTAAACTGAGTTAACACAAAACGCAATGTACAGAGAACCCATTGCTCACTCAGGAGCTTCACATGTATTCTGGAGGTCCTGGATTGAGGCATCTGAATAGAAATGATATGAAGTCTGAAACATATTTTCTGAAACATATTTAATTCTTTAATGTTGCCATTTTGGAAAAAAAAACCATGAAAACCTGTAATGTCAAAACCTTCCAAAGACCATGCATTCTAGCCATCTATAATAATGCATGTGGCACTATTTTGGAGAGGAATAAAGCAAGGTAGGTTGAAGCTTTTGAGGTGTCTGAACATACAGGCCTGACTAGACTGTTCTTGTGAAATCTGGTCATAATAATGCCCTGCCCTACACCTTATAATTATAATAGAGACAAAAACTTAGCATCTCATAGGAGACAGCTTGTAACATCCCATTCCAGTAATGTTTGTTTGTTATAGATTTTTGATGTTATTCTCAATTTAACTTTCTGTCCATGCATATTGTTAGCCAGACTTCTTAAATTATTTATTTATTTATTTATTTATTTATTTATTTATTTATTTATTTATTTATTTATGTATGTATGTATGTATGTTATTGAAATGCTACATTAAACAATGTTAAGACTACAGTATGATTTTGAATTGATGAAAATTTTCCAGGAAACTTCTGGCTATTAATAGAAAAAGATCTTCTTCACTTAAAACAGAACTGCTATGCACCCTTCATTTAAAACAGAACTAGGTTCTCTGAAGAAAAACCTCAACTAAACATCAGATAGTTCCTTCCAGTTTCATTAAGGTTACCCACTTAAACTTCTGAGGAAACAAGAGGTGGCTTGTTTTGATGTTACTATAGTACAAATCTAGATACATTAGCAATTCTTTAAGATGCAAACTAACTGCAGCTGCAATCCTATGCAATCTTCCCTAAGAAAAGGTTTCATTGATCTCAGTGGGGCTTACTTCCCAGAGGGAATGCTACAAATTCATCAAAGAAAATCTGAATTTAACTAGTCAAGGAAAATGAGATGCCATTTCTAAGTGGTACAGATTTCATCTGTGCTTTGACCCAGTACTGCTGCTGAGTGTACATCATTGGATTCTGATTTAGACTACTTTCTCTCTCTTTTGTGAGGTTTGTAGCTCTTTACAAGAAAACGATGCTGTTGTATATGTGGTCCGTACTGAAATTCCATTATTTTAAATAATAGCTTCCTTTATCCCTTTGATGTGAAAGGCAGTTCTTTACCTATCACCACATGGCCTTTTCACCACCCACTCCCACTCCCTTCTTCACAATTCACAGTCATCTTTTTATTTGGTACTTGAAAGGGAAAGGAAAGCACAGCTGCATCTCTTTCTATTTTTTTTAAAGAAAGCCGCCTATGCCTCATTTCACAGCTAATGCACCATACAACATAATGTTTTAAGATTACAACATTAAAAAACTAAAGGGGGAAAAACAAGAGAGGAATGCTTTACTGGTTCTTGGAGGCTTGTTCCATTAAGAAAGCAAATTCCTTCATTAAGCCATGGCAGAGCTGATTTTTCTCTGGCATCCCTGACATCATGGTAAGCCAAACAGGTTCCGCAATCCGTGGCATGGTATACAGATTACAAATTGTTGTTCTAAATCAAAAGAAAGAAAAGACAAAGTCACCAGACTAATAAACCTGTTACAATATATGTACCGCTATTTGTTTCATTGAAAGTTTACGTTTTGTTAGCATCCAAATATGCATTATTTTTAGAGGACCTTACCCAGTCCTATGGCAAGCAGGGGTTTGTTTGTTTGTTTTATTCATGGCTGAGACTGGCTACCATTCCAGTATGTTTTGAAAGTTTCAGAATGAAGGCTGTACTGTCAGGGCCTCCTATTACTGTATTTAATACCTATTCTACAGATCTCAGAGAGATGGTCCAAGATTTGCAGGTATCTATGCTTCTGTAAAATTTCTTAATCTCCTCATGCTATAAGATACTGACTTACAAAATTATGCTGTTTTCCTGAGCAATTTAAATCTTCCACAAATCAGTACTAAGCTTTCACAGGTTCTTACTTTCCCCTGTTATTTTAGACACACATGTAAAAAAAATTGTTTTGTTCAGATTTCTTATGGTTGTGCCATCTGTAGTGCAACAGCAGTTCTGTGTAAGTTGCAGTTGGTCTCCGTTTCTGTATTTTATGTTGTATGTTCCACAGACACTCGGGGCAGCCTGTCCAAAAGACTCCTTGCCCCCCAAATGTTATTTAAAATACTAAACTACTGCTATACAAGCTAAAGGGCAGCACGTAGTATTGCTGTTTTTGTGGTTCGTTTTGGTGTATTTGGGTGTGGTGTGTACATATGTGCTGGAATGTGAGCTCCAGAATAAGAAGAGAGATGGGGGTATTCGTATATGAATAACCCCCCACAAGTGCAGATAATGAGGGTTCTGGCCACGAGCACCGCAGAGCCTTCCTATTGCTCCGTTGCTCGTGACCGATTAGCCAGCCCTGGAAAAAGGCGAGATGACGAGTCTCTCTGCCAGGTCGCAGAGTGGCTAGTCCATCGCAAGCAACGCATAAGAAGGCTCTGTGGAGCTTGCAGCGGCGGTGAAATCGTGAGTGGCCAGTCTGGCCCCAGGGGCCCGGACCCTCGTTATCTGCACCTGGGGGCATATAATCATATTCGAATATTCCCATCTCTAAACAAGAGTAAACAGCCAGAGGAATTGAAAGCTAAATTAAATTGGAGGATATATTCAGATTTTTTAAATTGTGCAAGCAGGAGAAATGATTAGTGGCACTCATTTTCAATATCTTTAACGCTAGGACAATCGCATCACAAATTCTTTTGAGAAATTACTGCCTAAGGTACAATGGCTAAGGATACTACTCAGTATTTTTCCAGCAGCTTAGTGCTTACAGGAAAAAATATGATTTTCTGGAAATGGATGTAGCAGCTGAATTATATAGTCCCTCAGCAAATAATACAAAATAAAATCATTGTCTAAGAAGATCTATCAATGAGAACTAACAATATAATAAAAATGAGGCCATGGTTGGCCTGCAGCATCAGAGAAAGTTTGTAGTTTCCTCCTTAGAACTGTTGACTCCACTGCATTCCTCAGAATTCAGAATTGTGGCTAGAAATAAAACTCAGAAGAAAGCAATCTTCCCACAGGTTTAACTTTCACTTCCCTAGACTTTCACGGTCAAGCCACTGGACGTCCAATGGACAGTGAGAAATGGTAACTAAAACTTTGAGCTTAAAACGGGAGGCTAAATTTATCCTGTGGAGGTTCAGTCATCTTTCAAAGCCTCAGGTAAAATTGAAAGCTTGGAACAAAATGAGCCTCCTGACTTCTCTTTCAACAAGATCAACCCTCTCAGAAAGCTTACTCAGTTTGAGCAATATGTATATGTGTGTGTGTGTGTGTGTGTGTGTGTGTGTGTGTGTGTGTGTGTGTGTGTGTGTGTGTGTGTGTGTGTGTGTGTGTGTGTGTGTGTGTGCGCGCGCGCACGCCTGTGCAAGGAAATGGTTTCTGTTCCGACACTAAGATACTAAACTATTTGTTTTCGTTGAAAGGCTAGCTCCAGTCTTGTGACTCGTTATTTACTATTCTGGTAACCGTGGCTGCATCTGCAACTGATAGTGTTTCCTCCGAGAGAGATCAGATTCCACTGGCTGCCAGCCAGGAGGCATGTGACTGCAGCAAAGGGAACCCTCCAAGCCAGACAGGGAAGTAACTGCACAGAGCGCTAGGGCGAGGATTAACCGCTTGCAGCTCGGCCAAGGGGAGGGTAAACACCCGCCTTTCGTTTCTTGCCTGCAGTCTCTCCATATACAAAATGACAACACATACATTATTTCCCCTTCCCCACTTTTCTAAGGGCACCATGATGTTACTGTTGCCAATTATTCAAGGTCTGAAACAAGCCCTGTGTTTTAAGCAGAAAGAAACACAGCGGTTCAGGGTTCTTAAACCTCCCTTATATCTTTATCACATCAGGAACTGAATGAACTCAGGGAAATGTTAATGCCAAAGAGAGAGAGAAGAAAAATAAACAAAGAAGTGCATCACCAAAAAGGAGGAGAAAAGAGGATTTGTATAAAATCTGTATGTGTTAGCTTATATGTGTAGCTATTAATACACGGACTAGTGTAGTGTCCATTCAGATTTACCCACATAGGGTGGGGAATGTGGTGCTTTACACTGTCCCCAAGTTCAAATCTGATTGAAATATGTTATTCCTGATTAATAAGATGCAAAACAAAATCAAAGTCCCTGACTGAGGCAATTAGGAGGCCTGGTATACACACCTCGGCAATGACTAATAAACATTTTCCCTTTCTATAGCAACCCCTGGCATTTTCAAGTAACAGATCTATAGGTGGAAATTGTTCCAGTTCATCTATTGGTCTGATTGAATTGTGGCAACTGCATGTATATGGGTTTGGAAAGAAGGTGCTGGGCCAAACACCCATATCTGACTCCCATCTTTCACACAGGTCTTGGAATTGTGACCAATGTACAGTATTACCAGCTACCATGGCTATGAAGGCAGGTACAACAATATTCAGCGTTGCATGGTTTATATTCAATGGTGTCTATTTGCAAATACCTGCAGAGCAGATTCCCCCTTGTCCTGCAGCTCTTGCACTGCCCCCCCCCAATTTCCCCCCAAAGAGTTGCACAACCTTCTGGTGATTTTTGTAGTCCATGTAGGAAAGGAAGGAGGGAAGGTTTCATTCCTAAAATCCTTGGTTAACGCATGGCCTTTGGCAACTCTTTTAACACATGTCTCCAAAACATTTTGCTTCCCATCATTCTCTTCCAACTAATGACCCAACTGGAACACATTTACAGAGCAGTACTGAAATAAGTCTTTACTGACATAAGGGTATTTTCTCACAGATGGAGCAGGACTGGAGTCCCACTCCCAACGAAAAAACAGCTGTTTGGAGAGTGGATGATTTAAAGGGATGGTGTGTTTATTTAATGAATAATCTCATTTTCCCCTCCCAACTAACTGGGATTTATTTTCACCTCAGAAACATCTTCCTCCTTACTTTAAAAAAATCCTAGTTTATTTTGTAAGGAAAGAAAACCCTTCAATAACCTTCATCCCCACCACACACTTTTGGCACTGCTTTAAAAAAAGTTGCTGAAAAATACAGAGGTGCCTTGCTAAGCAAGACAATGGGTCACATTGTACAATTGATTTTAAAAAAACAACAACAGATCTCTGTTGAGGCACCAATGCATTATGTTCCATCACCCTGTACACAAGGAATGCAAGGGGTTAGCAGGTTTTTTCTTCCGTTTCCAATAATTCCTCCTATTTCTGCACATTTTCCTCCCTAAAATGAATGCCATGCAGACGTTGTTAAGAGACATACGGTAATCAGCATTAATGCACTCAGTTGGCCCTCAGGGACATGAGGGCAACCAAACACCTATGTAAACAAAGTTCCTTGTTTTATAGAGCACACTGCAATGCAGCAGAAACCTCCAGGGGCATCTTGAGGTCTAACTGTTTAATACGTTTTGTGGCTTTAACAAAGAAATTAAACATATTTTGTGTGCTTCTAACTAACAGATGACAAAATAACATCCCACATTGCACAAAAAGAAAGTTGCTATGTTAAAATATTAATTATGTAAACTTTATATCTTCTGTGTTAGAAATTTCTGCATTCAAACATCTTGGGGAAAAATGTATTTCTAAAAATTGAGAAGTAGCAACAGTTTTCAGCAGGATAAGTGAAATTTCTGCATGTTTGTCAAGGGAATAATTACATACTGTCCAACACCACAGCCTGGGAAATATACTATTTTTTTGTACAGTAACTCCTAGAATCCTAGACGTAACCCTCCTACTTTATGTAAACCTGGAAATGTATCAGAAAAACAGCAAGCAAGAGAACAAGCAAGCAAGTGAAAGCAAATTATGCAATCAGCATGCCATGGACACATCCACATTTTTATAATGTGTTCAAATATTTAAGTCATCTCTCAATCATATGCCATAAAATTGGGTAGTTTTTGTCCTATCTCAACATCTTCGCTCCCGCTGTTCCTATTACTGTGGCAGAAACTTGCTTCTCTGGATGTGGCACAAAAGGAACACAACCATGCCCGAATTGGTTATGGAACAGAAGAAAGGAGGAGAGACAATCAGGGATGGAGTGAGTACTGTACTGTTCCTTGCACAGGGGATTAGTAAGGCCTGCTCCCTGCCAAATCACAGCTGCAAAGTTTTCCAAACTGACAGCTGTTTGCCTTGACTACACTTGCCTGAAGGGTAGCAAACCTGATAATCAGTATAACGCTCTACAGGAAAGCACCTTCTCACCTTCAAGTCTTTCCTCTCTGAATCCTGAGAACAACAGGCACGCCATACAGTTGTTTCTTGCAGCATTCATAAAGTTGTACCAAAAAAGGGGGAAAGCACTCACATGTGGGGGGTGGAAATACACGTGCACACATTTTCCATGGCCAGCACTGCCCTTACTGATTGAGGGATTCTGGGACTTACAGTCCAAAAAGTAACCTATGCGGATGAAACAGGAGCCCAAATCCATCCTATGTTCACCCCTCATACTTTTCAAGTACTTATATTTTACTACAGGAGAATGCTATAGAATAAGTCCGTCATATCACACTATCAACCAAACCCATGAAAATCAGTGTCGTAAATTATGTTAATAACACATAGCAGAGATGTGAACAAGCTGCAGCTGCCGCTGAAAGCAGACTTCTGGTGTGGCCTTCTGTGTCTAACAGCTAACTGGCTCTACTTGGTAAAGTTGAAATAACTGGAATATCTCTAAGGACTAGGCACTACAAGCTGCTTGTACTTTCTCAAAGTGCAAATCTATGCAGGTCTCAAGAAAGAAGCATACAGACAAGCAGTTCCTCCCATCTACTCTCTCATTAATGAAGATTCTGCTCATCTGTTACATTTGCATACCAGCTTTTCCTGTAGGCCAAACAGGGACAGATGCAACTATCATCTAGTAGAGAGCTTCTCAGCTGAGCAAGGACTTGAATTTTCGTAGTTCCCCATTCAGGCTCAATGTTTTAGCCTCTTATTTAGAGTCTGAAAAGTTACGTTTTTGAACCATAATTACCTATGCAGGGTGAGGAACGCTGGCACTTGCTAGTCAAGAAAATTAACTTTTCCAACCTGTACCTCTGCTCAACATTGGTTCTGTTACTGCCCTGCAATAAACAATGATTCTCAGTTGAGGGGTAAAGGCCTACACTGAAGGTTTATTTACAGATTTAGAAACTGTATGTGGGTTTCCAAAGGACGCCTTTCAGTCCTTGGCAATAGCATGAATAGGTCTGGAAACGAACTTACCTGAATTCATTCAAGGCATCTACAATCCTGTTATATGCCAAACTCCGCTGGCTGGCATCAGCTGATCGACGACTCATTTTCATAGCCTTGAAAAGAGCAGTTAAACATATGACGGTGGGGCACAGCAACAGGTAATGAAAAGCAAAATCAAGTCATGTGCTAAATGAGTTGTCAGGTGCACATGGACAAGCAAACAGGATTTTTTTTTTATTTTTTTTTGGTCTTCTGGTACCATGATAAACATTGGCCTCTTGCCAACTTTCCTATCAAGGTAGAGATACGTGAAGCACATGTATCTCTGCATTGTGTTTCCTTGCCACATGTTTGCTTGCAGAAAGTTATAAACAGGTCCAAAGTTCACCACCCTGATTCCTTGCCTAGAGAAGCATTAAACAATGCCTTGAATTAAGCTGCTTGCACCCAGCTTCATTGTTTCAGTGATCGTAATTGTTCCATAAGTACGGGGTAAAGCTCACGTCAAAGTGAAGAAACAATCCTCAGATAAATCACAAACTCTGTTTTCACCTTAGTGGTTCCCTTGGAACTAGGGGCTGGGGCCTGATTTACTGGGTAACATTTCACATGACACAGGACAGGATGGAGATCCTTTGACCCATTCTCATGTTTTGGAGTTCAACTTTCAGAAGCCAACCAGCATGGTCAATGGTAAAGTATTATGAAAACTTGAAATCCAGAAAAGATCGGGAGAGACAAAAGTTTCCCTGCTTCTTGTGTGGGAGCATATGAAGCCTTCCTTCCTATGAACAGCATCTTGCCTAACGCTGGCTCTTCAAGCCATTCTGTGCACAGCTGAGAGAGATCCAAAGCGCAGCCTTCCAGACGTTGCTGGATTGCAACTCCCATCAGCCCTAGTCAGCACAGCCGGTGGTGACAAATACTGGGAGATGCAGTCCAACAAGAGTTGTAGAATAGCATTTTGCCCACCTCAATGTGCAGCAGTCTGCACAAACTTCTCCCTTGTATTTTGCAAAGAAAGCTTTGCAAGAATCAGTCACAAGTGTAATTCAATTCATCAAAAGAAAAAAAAACCCTATGGTTTATGAATGTGGGATACTGTTCTTCTGTATCCACAATTCAAAAGGCTTGGAAATAGCCCAATATTGCTACACAACATTGTGCCTGCATTGCCAGCAGGATAACCAAAGGCAGCTTGAAGGTTGAAAACACCAAGGGGAACAGTCAAGATAGTCTACAGCAGTGGTTCCCCACCTTGGGTAACTCAGATGTTCTTGGACTGCAACTCCCAGAAACTCTGGCCAGCACAGCTGGTAGTGAAGGCTTTTGGGAGAAACACCTGGGACACCTAAGGGTGGGAACCACAGGTCTACAAAATATCCTCTTGTGTTCACTACCATTCACAAAAAGAAACAAAGCAAGAGAAAATACCAGAAGCTAACTCCTTTGTTTTCATAAGTTAACCACTTCTCACCCAAACACAAAGCAGTTGTCAGGACTGTTTTTCTATCAGTGTGAACATGAAGTTCTTCTCAATGTTGCTGAGGGAGGGGCAGTAGGAAAAAAACTTAACACGAGATACTATTGGTTTGCAAGATCTGAGCAGAGTTGTTAATGGCAGGTCATTTGGGAGGTCATTAAGTCCTACAGTCAACACATATCAGAAGTGTCTTGATATCACATAAAAAAAACTTCCAAAGATGCTAATTACCAGACAACTGGTAAGAGCAATGGTTGAGACTATGACAGGATATAGGCCCCAAAGCTCTGTTAACATCCAGCCACACAGCAAAAGCCAGCAACTTCCCAGTTTAAATGAATGAGCTTCTCTATTCTTTTTAAAATATCTTTTAAAATATTTTTATAACCAGACACAGAATTCTTTTGCCAGCACTTCTTGTTTGGCCAGGAAAGAGTTAAAATGTTGTCAGATAATAGGGTCCTCACTGACAGGGTCGAAAGTTCAGATTGCCAAACCTGGAGCTGATTTTCCATTTGAAGACTTGTGTCAGGAGCCTGGTCTCAGCAATCCTGAGAGAATGTTTACTGAAAGTACTCCAGGCTTGGACTAACACAACTGTTCTGTTTTTTGTACTGCAAAAATATTCTGAATATGCGTTTACATAATTGTATGCTAATTCTCTGGAAATACATGGCAAAATGTCCCCCTTTCTGGAAGACAGTCATTACATAACTACTTAGTTATTACATATCATACAGTCATTACATATCATCTTAGAGATAAACTAAACATGATGCTAATTGTGCAAGTGTCAATTTTAGTCAGCCATGGATAAGTCTGAACAGCTATGAGACCTTGGCGATAGAAGTGTGGAGAGTTTGACTCTGCCTTTCCCTGCCACTGCTTTAGAACAAGAGATTACATGAGCTTACAAAGACAAGGGCAGCCAGACCTATTAGTCTACTTAGCTCAATGCTGTCTGCTCTGACTGGCAGCAGATCTCCAAGACTGTAGTCAGGGGACTTCCCCCCACCCCTTGCTACTTGGAGATGGTAGGGGCTAAACCTGTGCAGATAAAGGATGTGCTATGTTACTGAGCTGTAAAAATGGCAGGTCCTTTCCATCATCAGTATCGCTGAGCGATGTGCATGTACTCACCCCAATGCATCTAGTGATTGGCATAGCCCTAATGTGAACAATTAATCTGGCAAAACCATATTTATTTATTACATTTATCAGTTATATCTCTCTCACTCACTTTCCTCCAGTGAACACAACATGTGCCACAGGATAAAATGGGAATTCTGAATACAGTGGGGTCTTGACTTGAGAACTTAATCCGTATTGGAAGGCGGTTCTCAAGTCAAAAAGTCTGTAGGTCAAGTCTCCATTGACCTACAGTGCATTGAAAACCGATTAATCCCGTAACAGGCCGTCTTTGTTCCATTTTGGTTTTTTTCTGGTCCGTAAGTCAATTCTCAGGCTGCAAGTCAGACCTAAATTTTGCGGCCAGAGAAGTCTGTAACTCAAAAAGTCTGTAAGTCAAGCCGTCTGTAAGTCAAGGGTCCACTGTATAGTAAGAAGAACAAACAGATTATCAGTGGAAATATTCACCTGTTCTATTGCACTCTTCAATTTGTTCATATGGCTCTCAAAAAGAGGGAAGTGTGAGAAAAAGAACTCATTAAATTTGCTGTTTTCTTCCTCATCCTTCGAGAGTGAGAATATCACTCCAATGGCAATTTTCTTTTTCCTGACGATTCCTGGGTTTGGGCTGGAGTTGTCATCAGACAAATTGAAGCTTTCTTCCACTGACCTTTAAGAGAATCAAAAGGTTGCACAGTAAGTTAAATTCCAAAAGAATAATTCCCTTGCATGAGGGGTTTTTTGTACTAGGTATAAAAGAATAATTTCTGCTTCAGCTGATAATCGAATTTATTCAAAGTGGAAGTATATGGCATGTTAGGATTTGAGGAGATTGTTCTAACTGCTTTGCATTTGTCAACTGAGTTTGAGCAAGTAGCTCTCTTTCTTTTATAATGTGACCATATTAAAACATTGATCAATTGACTCTATAACCAATATTCAAATTTTAGAGAATGGAAACACATATACTATCTCTCTAACTCTGTTTCAACTGATTCAGAATTCAGTTTTTTTTCCTTTCACTGTCATAGTCCATGATCACAGTCCATGCCATACATGACAAAAAGAAATGGTTTGCAGGACAGAAGGTTTGAAATGGATTGAAAAGAGAAAACTCCAGTGAACAGAAAAGAGAAATAATGCAGTGTCAACTGGAAGAGATAAAGCAGAGAAGAGAAAACTGAAATGGGCTAGATATATTTAAATGTTTCACTCTCCCACTTCTAACAGGCCTATAACAAAGTGTGAAATGTTAGATAAGATTACGACAAAACTTTATGTATTAATTCCCAAACCCTAAAATATTTCCACGATGGATAACATATAAAGATGTTCTGGCACAACATTCAGGAAAAACAGCAAAATGCTGGCATCCTTACCTATACAAATTTTGCACAGTAATTTAAACAACACTGTCCATCAGATCTAACTCACCACCTAGGGAAGACTCCATTCTCCAGGCTTGTTGTCTGACTGCGACGCCAGCGCCGTTGGTAACTGCTAGCACAGCTTCTGTTTAGCGAAGAGCCCGGAGAGGGAAATGGAGTAATAAGCAAGCTGCTGAGAGAGGCTATGAATGAAATAAAGAAGAAGAAGAAGAAGAAGAAGAAAATATGGTAAGTATTTTGTGAAAAACAAAACCACCGTATCTTTAAATAATGTAAACAGTGTGGCTCAGCAGACAGAACATCAGTCTTCTGCCTCAGCTGAATTCTTCCTCATCTGGAAGAGAGTTATCTGTAAGTAGCAGCTTGTTATTTGAACTTATATGTTTGTCCAGACTTGCTAAATCCAAATTATGTTGCAAATACTAGAACTCCAATCCAAACCTATTTTGCACCAACTAAAATGGTGGGCATGGGAAACATGATTCAAAACCCCAACAAGTGAACTAGATTGTTAAGGGACCACGCCAATAAAGTGTATGCAGGTGAGCACGAAATATCCTGGGTGCTAGACATGGGGCTTCCTCTGCACTATCCATTTTTACACAGGGCTGCAAATGCAAGAGCAGTCAGCATGTGGACATTTGCTTCTATGCATTGGTCATCATGGTGCGTCAGCATCTATACAACTGAAATACAATAGTAGGAATTCTCTGGTTTGTGGCAATGTGCACTTTCTTTCACCCTTGGTCTAGCGTATATTAAAATTTTCAGAATTAACAAAACAGTTATGAGAATGGTTGTAAGGCTGACCAAAATATGTATTAGTCAGTGTCCAGCTGGTGTTTGTGTAAAAACTGTGTAAATAGCCATGGCTCCTTACACTATTAATGTATTTATAACACTAACAGTGACATTTATTGAAGGGAAGTCTCATACTAAGGACTTCCAACAGGAGAAACGAGTAAAAATTCAAATACAATAATTAATAAATAGCATTAAATTCACATCTTGTGTGTGTTCATGCCTAATCAATATATTACCTGATCTTGCAATTCCACTATCTCGGTCTTCATTCAACTCCCTCCCTGGCATGTCCATCGGATTGCTGTGAACTACATAGATAAGGTCACCAGTTAGTCTGAGAATATGAATCTTCTCTATGGATCCACAGTGCTCCACTTAATTATCCAAACAAATCATGCTCATTGGTTGCATTCATTTAAGGCTGAAAATTAACAGATAGTGCACACACACCCATCACCAAGAAAGGCTGCAAAGCTGATCAAGCCAGAAAACATGTTGCTTGTAGGAAAGCCCAGACAGTGTTTGCTGAAGCCCACACTTCATTTCAAGGAAAATGAAATAATGGAACAAACATAGAGTTAGCAGTGAAGCAAGAGCACTCAGTGCAAACTAGAAGCAGATACTAAAGGAATGTATAGCAAATAACTATACAGTGAGTGGTCTAAGGCATATGGGATTTGGATTCAAGACCTTGATTGCTTCTTCAAACTACACATGAAGCTATCTGCATTGCAGCCAGTTCTTACTAAACGCAGAGGTGAAATGCTACCACTAGGTTAGGATTTCACCCATCAGATCAAAAGCCTCTTGATCATAATTATTTTAGAAGTCATACATTTGCCAGATCCATGGGAAAAAGAAGAATCTATAGCAGCCATGAAAATAAAACTCAGTTAATGGAAGACAAACAAACAAAAAGGCAATTTACTTCAGATTTATTAGAATAGTGAAATTTGTTTAAATGGAATTCATATAAAACAAGACTCATAATGGCAAAGTTCCATCGTGAGGAATTTACAAATCCCATACAAATGAGCTCCTCAGAGGAAATGAGGAACAGAGATTATGGTTATTTAGAATTCCAACATATTATCTGAATCTTTCTTGTACACCATCCCATTGTCTAATTTGATGTCTCAAATGGTGGTGGTGGTGGTTTGTTTTGGTTTTTTAACCATATTTTATTTCCAAGGCCACACTACAAAATCCACTCAGCTTCTTCACACCAACTAAACTACCCACACAGCACATAGCAAACCTGCAAAGAAAGAGGCGCTCCGGATCAGGCGGAGCGGACCTTGTTCAGAGAATGCCCGCCTAGGGCTGCAAAGCTGTGAAAAACCTACATGGCAAAACGTAAAATACATATGAAAGAATGAGGTTAGTAAAGCAGAACAGATTCTGGGGAAGGGGAGAGAAGGGAGGTAAAAGCAAACACAAAACGCGGACCCACAAACATAGTATAACCCACAGATTTTACACCCGGATAAAGGAATTCAAGCCATACAGCCCGTAGTGGAAACATAGTTCTTTTCAAGTTGAAATGCGTATGATAAAAAAAAAACCCCAGTATGTATCTAATTTTTAGGAAGTCTTAACTTGCAAAATACAATGTGCAAACAAGAAAAGTTTCAAGTTACTTCTGAAAGAATCCTTTACCTTCTTTAGCTGAAATAAATTTGTTCTCCCCTCCCCCGTTCATCATCAAAACCTGCTACAAAGGGCTGGGCAATCTTCTGGACTTGTTTCTGGGCAGCTTGTTGGGAAAGCAGAAGGATGGTCGGCTCTGCCAGTATTACAGGCTCTGCAATGTTGGGGTTAGCTCACTGTTGCTCAGCTCCGTTTGGCTCTGTCCCCACACCAGTCATGGTTAAAGAAGAGCACACACACCACACCAGTGGAAATAAGGCACACAGTAACAATATTTATGGCACGTCCCATTCCCAACAACCACTTCAGAGTAGTGGTTCCCAACTTCTAGGTCCCCAGATGTTCTTGTTCAGACTACAACTCCTGGTCAGTACAGCTAGTGGTGAAGACTTCTGGAAGTCTTTTCGTCAAAGAGCGTCTGACAAACCCTGCTTCAGAGGGAAAAAAACCACCTTCCCCTTTCCTCCAAAGCGCTCATTAACCCAAACTTCTCCAAGTGAGGAGTAGATTGCACTCTTACCTCCTCAGATGGATGAGCTGCAGAAGGAAACTGAATAAAAGGTATCTTTTACTACCTCTTCTCCTTTTTAGGATATTCCTTGATGATATTTACATATACTGATGCTAAATGTCTTAACATTTTCATAGCAGCAGATGGAGTTTTGCATTCTATGTTGCATTTGTGACTCTAACCCCATACTAACAAAAACTCCTCCTTCTGTGCCCCACCCTGAGAATTAAAACTTCAGGTGCAAATTAAAGGAAAGAGGAACACATCTGTGCTTTCTTTGCTAATTGGAGAAATGGGACCTGAATCAGCTATTTGTGGTGCTCAGCTTTTAATTAACAGCAACACTGAAAACAAGTATGCTTGGACCTGATCTCCCTGGGACCTCCAACTCTGAGTATCAATTTTCAACATTCAAAAAGCTCTACTGTCACAAAAGTTGGTTTCTTCTGTTTACTGTTAATCCGTTGTCTTAAAAGGAAGGGAAGCATAAGCACTACCTGTTCCACCAAACAGTGTGTGGGCTGGAAAACCTTCCCTAGCACATGGCATCCCACTAAAGCACACAGTAACCTTTTAAAATCAAGAGCTGGCAAGGATCTATGGGTCACAAGCATTCTTTTTATTTAATTTAGTTTCTAGAAATGTTCTGGTTACAGATTAACTCCTTTTCTGTTCTCTTTCCTCTGTTTGGAAACATGACTTGGAAAGAAGTATAAAGGAACTGACCATAACTTTGGTGCAGGCTTATTACACATGTTATTATTATCTCTTGTCCTGAAATATTTACCCTCAGCCTTATCATGCCTCACTGAAATCATAATACAACACTCACACTTATCTGTCACAGAAAATACCAAATGAGGTAAAGAGAGTACAAGAGAAATTGTTTCTAGGCTTCCAGACATGAAAACCAAGAGGCTATTAACTTCATTTAAAGAAGATTCTAGTAATGATTGGCCGGGAGCCTCTGGAGCAGGATAGGAGGCACTTAAGCTCTTCTCCCTCCTCCCCCCCCCCCCCCGGTCATGAGCCACCCCTTGCTCAAAAATACTTGGAGTGGACACATTTTCTGATAGGACCATTAATCAGTACACTTTGATTATTAGCTGAGACATGTAATTCGTTTGGCTGTTTTGTGATAAAAAATATAGTTCACCAGTCACTTCCATTTACAATACAAACCTAATGTCAGTCACACCAGAAACCAGTAGAGGAAACAAGGATTTGTAAAAGCCACACTCCCCTTAAGCTGGTATGAGCAACCAAATACCACTCACACAGCCATACTAGTGGTCTGTGCTACTTCCTCACATATGTTATTGTCACAAATATCGAATAGATACATTCTGAAACTGTAAGGACAAGCTATCATAATACAGGACCTTAACAGGTAGAACCTAACATTTCTCTCTTAGTCTACATCTTTCACAATTCCCCAGCGAGCATGCTCGTCCTGGCTGGCTGGATTCTCAAAGCTCTCATCCAAAAGCAATGCATTTCTACATTCTGGTCTTTAACGTGTCCTTGCTTACATGACTGTCACTTCAGAACTAGGAAGCTACTTTATGCTTTTGACTTCAAACCAAAGGCTTCTGGCACATTTTAAAACTTGCCAGTAAAGCAGGATATGGAAAACTGGAAATGGAAGAAGTTACCCAAAGCTTTCCTTGAGGTCAGTTCTAAAAGAGCCAGCATGTGGCAGGTAAGGCTGTCTGAAAACAACTTCAAGAAGTGATTCATGAAATCTACAATGAACTGAAGAACTGCCCTGAATACCAAATGCCAATGGCATAGCTACCAACCTTCCACATTACTTAATTTGAGACACACAAGAGAGTAATAAATACTACAGTGTGCCACAAACGGGAGGAAATCACTTCAGTTCTATATTCTTGATTTTTGGCTCCCTATTAGAAACCAATTTGTTCCTGAAAGCTGAGTGAAATTAAATAAATTGCTTAAAAGGGCATTTGGGCACCTGGTTTATTTAAGTGTACAGAGCAGTCTCACCAGTGTGCCGCACAGCTCCTTCTAGATCGATCTTTTACCCAGCCATTACAAATCCAGACACACAATTCCAACTGGTAGACCACTAATTAAATAAACTGCAGGTTCTGAAATAATTCTGCTCAAACAGATGGCACTGAAAGCAGAAAACATAAATGATACTGCTTATGGGAAAGGCAACTGTTTTTGATAAGATAATCGTATTGTTCTATCGCCTGGCAAGGTGTGATTATGTAAGATTAATTAGGCTGCTAGGGAAACACCTGCATGGATAAGGGCACCTAATTGCAGAAAAAAAAGCCAACAGTGAAAATAATCATGATTAATAAAGCTCCTTCTTCACATTCATTAAGTAATACTTAAAAATAATTGGTAACAAAAATTGCAGGCTGAAATCTGTGCGTAAAAAGGGACTTTCTCATCTACAATGCAGACTTAACCATTGTTGCAGAAGATTCCTGGGCCTGGAAGAGCAAACAGCTGCCAGAGGAGGCTGCAGTGTGTTAGGGGAGCCAAGAAAGCTCTGAGGTGCCAAGCCCCTGGATCCAAGCCCTGCAAGACCACAAAGAACCAGGCCAGTCTCGCTGCCTGAAAGCAACTGAACCAGCACAACTGAACGAAAGAACAACACGAGTAACAGGACTTCAATGTGATGTCTGTTCTCTCCCTTAAAAGGGGATACTCCAAAAGTGCCATCATGGTAAATTTGGAAGTCATCCTGAGAGCCTCATGGCACAGCAGTTAAACTGCAATACTTCACTCAAGCCTCTGCCCATGACTCGAGTTCAATCCTAACAGGATGCAGGTAGCTGGCTCAAGGAAGACTCAGCCATTCATCCTTCGGAGGTCAGCAAATTGAATACTCAGTTCACTGGGGCGGGGGGGGGGCAAGTTGTTGTTTGCATAATTATGTTGTAAACTGCCCAAAGGATGCTCTAAGCACTATGGGGTGGTATATACATAAGTTGAAAAAACATGACAGTTGTCATCACCAGCCCCTTCCCAAACAAGGATAGTATCAAAACGCAGGCATTAGGGTGAGTTCATATCAGCAATTAGGACCACATCTTTTGTAATGTTACAGGCTCTTAATTGCTCAGTCAACAACAAACCACACTTGCAATAATATACTCTTCCCAAGAAAAGCCACTTCTGACCCTGCTACTGTGAGGATCACAACTACGTTTAGAGGGCAAAGAGAAGCTTGAGGAGGGCGGTGGACAATGTCACAGTCACTGCTACTCAGAGATTCCTCGGGGTTCAAAACTACAAGCTGTGACTTCTCTAGCTTCATTACTAGGGGATCAAATGGCACTCATGACATGGAATGTCTTTTACCATCTGTCAATGCAATATATCAGCAATTCAAATAAACAAATAGATAATAATATTTATTTCCCTTACAGAATTGCTAACTCAAGGCTATGGTTGGAGCTATTAAGGCAGAAGTGGCTTCCCTGAGGCCAACCAGTGAGCTCATGACTGAGGCAGGATTCAGATAGATCTGATCTGCCATCTTATGCATTACAGATCCTTCCATTAACAGCATGTATTAAGATTCAAGGATACCAAAAGTAGCTCCTAAGTGCAGCCTGACCCAATTTAATCTCAATCAATTTTACACTATGACAAAAATTTGCTCATTCATAAATATGATTCTGTCAACTTCAATGAAGTGTACACTCTGTTAAAGTATAATAATAGCTTTGAAGGCTATTTATCCAATTTAGAAAATTTGTATTCAGATTTAGAAGAACAAGAAGATGACGTAAAATATAATAACAACAGAATTTCCAGTGTGATTCATATATATTCGGAACAGATAAATCATGTGTGTTACATAAAAGGGCAGGCATTTTTGGATAACTAAAAACCCTATCCATTTTTAGGTCACTACAGTGGTGCCTCGCTTGACAAGGATAATTCGTTTCATTGAAATTGCCGTTAAGCGAAATCCTCGTCAAGTGAAATGAAAAACCCCACTGAAATGCATTGAAAACCGGTTCAATGCGTTCCAATGAGCTAAATACCTCAGTGTCCAGCGAAGATCCTCCATAGGGCGGCCATTTTCAGTGCCTGTAAAGCGAGGAATCCGCCCTAAAGCACAGCGGGGGAGCCATTTTGCACAGCGGGCGGCCATTTTAGAGCCGCCGATCAGCTGTTTTAGAATCATCATCTAGCGAAAAATCAGCTCCCAAAGCTGGGGACCGATCATCGTCAAGCGAAATTTCCCTATCTAAACATCGTTTTGCAATCGCTATTGTGATCACAAAAACCTCATCATAAAGCGAATTCGTCATTTAATGAGGTAATTGTTAAGCGAGGCACCGCTGTATTCTATTTGGATTCTTTAAGATAAGGTTTTGATGTCTTTTATACAGCCCTCAACATTTCATATCAAGAAATTGTAACTGCACCACATTTATCTGTAGGGGCTTCTGCCACCACTTTTCCCATATGATTTGAAGGCAAAATACCAGTATTAAAGCAAATAATTCCTCAAGAATCCATATATTTTACACAACTACATTCTTTATTTAACAGTAGTGCCAAGATGCTCCCATGATAAGATGCAGAGCAATTACTTTATTATGTAAATGAAGCCAAACTGCATCTATAAGTTGATCTCTGCCGTGCTACTTGAGAGCACCCTATTCTTACAATCATCGTCAAAGTTGTGGTGGTGGGGTTCCAACACCAAATCACGTTACTAAATTATGCTGCAGCATCTTCCATGTTCTTCTTCTTCTTCTTTTTTTATGAACTAGACAGCATCTCTAGAGATTCAGCTAATGACTCATGTTTCTGTACCTTTCATGAGCCTCCCCTGCAACATCAAACCTGTCAGCTATAGTAAGAGCCTGAATGATATTTCACATTTGTGCCAATGAAGACATGACTGTCAGTGCTGGCTTTCTGGCAGGCATTCCTGTCTGTTACACATAGAGGAAAATGTGCTCCTCCCCTGCCTGCCCCACCACCCCGTGTGTAAGCACTCCTTATATTTGTATGGGTACACACAGAAAACTCTTGATGTAAATATTTAAAAACAGAGTGATTAGATACAATATATGAAAATATAACTGCATTTATCAAGACTTCATAAGGTGTGAGGGGAACATCATCCATTTTCAGCATGTTTGATTAGCTTACATTGTTGACCAGACATCATGCTCATAGATATTATTTGGCAACCTGAGCTGCTACCATCAAATTATTTCAAGCCACAAACTAGTCCAGTTTCTGAAATTCATCAACATGAACTGCATTTTTGTTTAGACCAATAACTGTCAGTCTCAGATCTACACCATTTTCTTTTAAAATGTTATCACACACAGGTGTTTGTCTGTTTCCACCAGTCCCCAGAAGACTTATGGCACAACTATCTCCATAAAGTCAGCCTTTATAATTACCTATGTTTCCAAGGAGTCCGTTCACAATTGTGCTGTGATCTGGCTTCAGAGTATTGCTGTCTTGATTAATGAACTCGAGACTGTCTTGAAGGCTGTGTGGGTTGTGGGAGCAACCAAAAAGAAGATTCAGTCATTTGTGTTCTCATCCAGTGTTGTTTGGCTTTATGCTTGGCTGTGTCCTGCATGCCTGTTGTCCCTCTCTTATGAGGTAGGGGTTTGAACCACACGTTTCAGAGAAAGAGCAGCTAGGTAGCAGAGAACCTTTCCTCCAGCTGCAGCCAAAGCGGCTTGTGGCAAAGTTGATCCCACCCACCTCCTTCCTCACATCCCTAAATCAGAATTTCCAAAATGTATCTTGTGGTAGCTTAAAGGCTAACAAGTTTTGTCTGACGTCTGCTTTTGTGGACTGCAGCCTGCACTGATGAGTCTAAAGTGGAAGGCTGCCCTCCAGGAAAGCTTTTGTCTTTAAAGCATTGGGAAACTTTCTTCCAATTTTGCTGCAACCAACTAACACAGCTAATGGAGTCCCCACTGAGAATCCACAATTTCCAATATACTCACGTGTTTAAACTTCCATAAATGCTGCTTCCAGTTCGAGCTGTAAAAACTTTGCTTAGCATGAGTTGTGGAGGGGAGCTGTCAAAAGGAGAGAGTTCAAGTGAAAAGATATTATGATGCCATGTAACATTCTGATTTCTCTCTGAAGAATAGGCTATTTCAGGTTTACTTCACATATCAACAAGACAATACTGTATTTAGTCAACTGTAAGACTGAGAAGTATAGATGGTGCGTTTGCATATGGTGGTGTTCGCACAGGTGTGAGAGACAAAAAGAGCAGTTATGGTAGATTATAAACATGGTGCAGGCACAGAAACAGTGGCTGCACATCATGCTAGAAAATGGGAAGAAACATACACCACACTTGCCAAAAGTGAGATTCCAGAATTCAGGAAAATACTCAATTGTTCATAATCATGGTGGTGCATAATGCTTAGCTATTTCCTTTTAGCCTCTCCTGTCTATGGAAGCAGCTTCAGAGACCCACAACCAGGAACTCATCAAAAGAAAAATGCTCATTCCCAATGTGGTGCTCTCTGGATGTACTGGGTTACAATTTCTAAAATCTAATCCAACACATTCAAACTTGCCACTTCCTAACAAGCCAGGATTGGAAGTTTGCTTATGATTCCCAGTTTGTCCAGGAGTGACAAGCCAGGAGTTCTGCTTGGATGGAACGTTAAACTGCACACACAATCTGCTGGTAAGGTTCTGGTTGCTGAAACTATATCCACTGGAAAGGAGAGCCATATCAAGAGCAGACTGCATCACTGGCTCATTACCTGTGAAGAAAGAGCCAAGAATTTCCATAATGCTTTGTAATCAGAAGGCACTACACTGAGCATCTCTGTTGGGTGCATAAATGAACGTCTGTTGGCCCATGTTTATAGACCTCTACTTGCTATTGATATTACAGTACAAAGGATAGTCTTACAAGACAGTAAGCAGAAATCCAATCAGCAGAAATGTTCAACCAATATAGAACTGCAGAGGGGGGAAGAAATGGGATTGGGATTGCTACTGATGCCCACAACTTTAGTATACTAATCAGAACATCTGCCCAGATGCCTACATATATACACTGCAAAGAATACAGATGCTAAATGTGCAGTCTGTACCTAATAAAAATGGAAAGGTACATACTATGATCCAGCAAGCAAAGCCTTTGTCCACACAAGTCCTTTGCTTTACTGTTTGTGCAGGGCTAGAACATGTATTGTATGTGTCTCTGACGTTAACAAGGAATAATGAGGGAGAACTATCAGACAGAAGAAAGAAAGAAACCTTACCGAATTTGATGGATCTTTAAGGTTGAGCCCTTGTAGCTCATGGCCACAGAGCCAAACATCATCTCCCCGAGCATGTTTGCATCTGAGGAGCACCGGGAGCCCTGCAGAATATGGCAGTAATCATTACATTGCACTCATTAAGGAACGGTATAAATGGGGGAAAGATCGCTTTGACTTAATAAACCACATTACATAATCAAGAATATCTGAAATACTATCAGCAGGGGAGCACATATATCTATCTGCCAAACCATTTGAACCCTTAATCTCCGCTCTAAATAGTGGTTTGGAATTTATCATTCTGAGGCTGTTGTTTATCAAACTACTAATAATGTTTGTTCAAATGTATTTAATAATGCTTGTCTCACAAACCCTTTGGCAGTAAGCCCACATTTTGACTTTGATAGCACCACAAGCCTGTGGGCTATGGTTTCCATTTGGACATCCTTCTGCCCTTCACCCTAAACAGCTACCCAAGCAGATGGCTTTTGAGGAATGTCCCCCCTCCCCTTAAGTATCCTCCCATCCCAACACAGCCTACGGTATCTCGTTTGACAGACAAATTCCCAACAAAATCCCCCAAGTTACTAAAATAAATCTCCTGTAATATATATCCTTTAGACCAGGCTTTCCATACTCAAGCACCGATCAGAAGACTTGGACTACAATCCCCATCGTCCACGCCATTGGTTATGTGAATTGTGAGTCATGGGGCTTACTTTAGAACATGTGGGGACCACCCCACTGGGGGTGGTAGTTCTGGACGCATACAGATTTGCTAAACCTGTGAAGAATGTATGCAAAGTAATACTGAATGTATGACAAATGGTCTGCATTCCATTAATTTAATATATTCCATCTGTTTCTAATCATTAATTGGCACTTATGCATTGAAGTACTAGGGCTCAGAATTTCACACCCATTTAACACCTGGCTAATATTACTTGACACTAGGGAAATGTGTCACATCCTATAGAATAACATATACTTTCCTGATTAAGTTGTAGGCATGGGCATGTTCCAATACAAAAAACAGAAAGAATTCGGCCAGCAGTGCTTCTGGTAAGGATAAAACAAATCCAGGGGAATTATTTTTACCTAGGTCATTTTGATGTCATAACTGAAATCTGATTTTCAAATATTTGATATCTGTAATTAACATCATGATATCCGCATTCCACAGCCAAATGCTTCATATTTAGGGGGGCAAAAAGCAGATATAAAATGGAATTGCAACAATAGAATTTCCAACACAATTCATTCTTATTTGGAATAGATGGATCATACCTGCCCCCTAACAAGATGAGCATTCTTTTGACAATTAATTTCTTTTTATCAATTTTCAGTCAATGGTTCTATTTGGATCCTTTAAAACAAGATTATGATGTCTTTTAATATAGTTTTGTAATGCATTTGTATTACAAAGCCAAATGCTCAAATTATTCTTGAGAGAAAAAGTTGGAAAAGCATCTAAAGGAGCAAGTGCAACAATGTTGTATGATTTTGTTTATTCTCACTTAGACTGGATAAGCACATATTCAATCCACAATAAAGAATTAGATTTCTAGATTTCTCCGAGTGATTTTGCTCTAGGAAAGCTGGTCATGGAACATGATGGAGGACAGTTGATTGTGAACTTATTTCTAAATCATATCAAGCTCCTAGTGCAAGAGGTAAATATTGTAGAACGAGTTTGAAAGAGTGGCCATGGGGATATCAAATTCACCACCATGAAGCAGAAAGTCTAATACCAGTCACTCACATTTGACTACAACAGAAGAGACCTCCAAAACTGGGGGGGGGGGGAGAAAGACATTATTTAAAAGGAAGAGCTAAAAGGGTCAAAACTGCTCCAAAATGTTTGGAGGTTCTTTTGGGGGGAAAACTTCTTGGACATGAAACCTTGCATTAGGAAAAGGACTACCCCCTCCAATAGGACAGCAGTGAGATTAAAGAAGCAAAAGGAAGCTGTAAGTCTTCCCCCAGAGAGACAAACAAACAAGAACATAAATGCAACGTAAGTTGTCAGTAAGGCAGGTGAAAAATAATTTGAGAAGTATGTTGCTAAGCATGTTACAACAATTCCACTCCACCACCATCTTTTAAATATTGGGTTAGATCCAGCATGACTCTACTTAAGATTCTTGATTGTTTCTACATCACCTTGCAGGCATTTAATATCATTTGCATCTTCTCTGGACAACTAGAAACCTATATTTGCACCATACCGTGTTCCAATTAACTTTTTAAATGTTTTTGGTGATATTTAAATTATTCAGCAGATGTACTGCATCCTGTACTTTGCATCAGACGTTTCCATTTCTTCCAGAGTCTATTTAATTTTCACCCCCCAAAGTGCTTTCGAGAAAACAATACCAACAATACGTGCTCAGCCTCTTCAATGTTCCACAGAGAGTACTCCTAGAGGAGGGCTCATCTGTCAGATAAAGCTAACTGCATTGTGGTTTGTGAGTAAACCCTGCACAACATGGGGAGACAAATGAGGCAGCACTTTCAATTCTGGCAGTAGTAACACTGTTTTTGTTGTGTAAGAGGAAGGGAGTTCAAAGGAGCCCATGCCTCTTCCTGTTCAAACCGCCGAGCCATACTCTTCCATGATCAGGAATGAGAGATCAAAATAACTTCATTTTTTGACACATCAGTGTAGCATGAAAGCAACCTCTGTGTATGTGTGTGTGCACGCACTATGTGTGTGCGCACGTGTCAGAGAGAGAATAATTAAATGCAGCAACTAATGTATGCTTAGTAAAGCATAGAAAGGTTATGTTACATTTGACATATTAGCATCTTTGAAGCAGTACCCTAAAACAGAGAATTGCTTCACTACAAAGAATATAAAGGCTCAACTCTATTTTAGGGTGGCTTAATAGAAAACACTTGTGATCAGTGCAAGGTGAGATGCCAGAAATACATCCAGTCAGATGACTCCGGCTGCAGTGGTAGCCAAAACCAGTCCTCTTATGTAAAGTGTAACTCAAGTTCATTGAGTGTTCGTGTCATAAACTTTTAATTTGTCAGCAAGAAAAATAGATATAGTTGGATATTTCGCGAAGTGCTTCTTGTGCACTTTTTTTTTTAAAAAAAGGAAAATCCCATACCACAAGAACTTAGCAAACACTTAAAACAACCACTTGACCTTTACAGCAATAGCAGCGTTTTTTTGAGATTTCGCAACTGTAGTCAAATTTACTAATGGGATAAAACATTTCCCACCCAAATTCACAAAAACCTGTTCCTATATCTTTGGCATGAAACAATCTTTAAAAAAGTCATGTTCTGCTCTGGTTTTGATTTATTGATTACTCTTGTATCCTGCTTTTTCTCCAGATGAGTTCAATTCAGCCTATATATGTCGACCCTTCCCAGACTGAGAGATTGTGGCTGGCCCACAGTTACCCAAGTCAGAGAAAATCTGTTTTAAATCATTAACATTTCTAATGGAAATACTGAATAACTTGAAGTCTAATATGCGAAATTCCAGGCATGTAAAACTCCTGTAACATAATTGTGGCAGAAAGGCTGTTAAAGACAGATGGGCCAGTTCTTTGCAACACCAGAATTTGGTGTGATTTACTAGGCAGGGAAGCACATGTTCATAGGCTCAGGTCAAGCTACTGCCTTCTTGACTGCTCAACAGCAAAATCTAGGTGACATATCCCCTCTTTGTAGCTTTCTTTTCCCAGTACAACCCTCTTCTTTCTTATTCTGGTTAGGATCAGTTAAAGGAAAAGACATGTATATGCCATGTATTTTTGATATTTCCAGTCTTGTGAGAGCCTCTTAATAACCCACTAGCCACTATTCTTCAGGATCAACCAAGCCACCTCTAGGAACATTTCTCTTCTGCTGCTGATATTTGAAAGTTTTCCTGTCCCAAGCCCAGACAACATCAGCCATCTGTTTTCTTGGACAATCACCAAAGAATAGCTTCCGGGCTTACTCCCAGCCAAACAGCTCCAGTCACTTCCTAATAAGGTAGTGTTTTCAAACACGAAACTCAATCTACACTGTCAGAAAGTATAATATAAGTGGAAAAAAAGGAACTCTCACCTGAAATTTTGGACATTGCTCTTTTGTTTCAGAGGAAGAAGACGAAGAATTGATCGAACTGTCCAAAGAAGAGGAACTGTCTCCTCCTGGTTTGAGCTGGCAGCATTTTCCAAAGACTTTCACCTGTGCGTCACTGCAGAGTTTCTGTCAAAAAAAAAAAAAATGATATGATTGTTGCTCCATATTTACCAATGCAGCACCCATACTAATACCTGCACCTGGGGTGTAGAGAAGGCAAACAAAAAAGCTTTCTTTTAACACAAGCACTTAAGCAAGGGTGAAAAAAAGAGATCAGAACCTGAGCTCATGGGCAAAGCACGTGTTATTTGGAATATACAGGTAGCAGCTATAACCTGCCTCCTTGCCTTTAGAATTTAGAGTGAAAGTAAAGGCCCTGATCCAGATGAGGATTGCAACACAAGGAAAAGGATTCAAGTCATCTTGTGCTTGAATTCCAGCACAAAGAAGGACCTCTACCCTTCCTCTAGAGATTTCTCTTCTGGTGTTGCTTTTTAAACTGTCACTGCTAAGAGACATGCCTATAAAGCAGGGATAGGAATGTTTGTGGTTTCAAAAACCCATGAACCCTACCACTAACCAATGGTGAGCAATGTTGGGGGTTGCAGCCTGGCAATATCTGGAGAGCCACAAGTTGCCCTCCCCAGTTCTCTGTCTGTCTGTCTGTCTGTCTGTCTGTCTGTCTGTCTGTCTGTCTGTCTGTCTGTGTGTGTGTGTGTGTGTGTGTGTGTGTGTGTGTAGGTGGGCACTGCTGAGACCCACCGTTGGGAATCACTGCCCTAGAAGTTGTCAAACTGTAACTTTACTATACAGCGTGTGGGGAGATTTTATTTGACAAAATATCTATTTGGATTTCTCCCATCCTTAAAAGACGCCTCTACTGCAGATGTCCCATCAGAATAACAGCTGGGAGACTGAGAGAGATGTCTGCATCCAGCAGCATCTGTGGATAGAGAACATGGCTCTCTCCAGATAGGTGCTTCCTAACCTTGGAGCCCCACATGTTCTTCGACTAAAACTCTTTTGAAGCCTTCACGACTAGCTGTGCTGGCCAGGATTTCTAGAAACTGTAGTCCGAGACCATCTGGGGACCCACCATTGCGAACCACTGCCTTAGAAGTTGTGAGACTGTAACTTTCATTAACCAAGCCAGCATATTGCTTGATATGATGGAAACTGCAATTCAACAACATATGGAGAGCTACAAATTGCCCGTCACTGACCGTAAAGCGGCTACACAAAGCCAGCTGTAATTCTTTTTGTCCATTCTTTTATGGCTGCAACACAAGAATGTGCGCCTTCTCCTGAGAACAACCTCCCATTATGAGGGGCTGATCATTAGAGGAACAATGCTAAACTCGTGCACTGTTAAAAGTGCAAACAGCCTGATCTTTTAAAAAAAAACTTTTGGGAATATAATGGCTGAAAACATGTGAATGGCTATCATATGATTTCAGTAGGAACCCGTGAATCACAACTGCATTTTTATCTCTGACAAACGACAGTGTCTTCGGCTAGGCTCACACAGCATCATGTGATAAAACCACGCTAAATCCAGAGGGTTACAACATCTTTCACAGGCAAGTCACACTGCCGCTTTCAGCTAATGTCAAAGGCCTGTTCCGTCCTATGCAGGTTAAGCACATTAAAGGGTTTGTTTTTCTCTTTTGAAGAAAAAGAGTTTCTGCAACAATAAAATATATTCTCTGAACAAGTTCCCCAGCCTTAGCACCAGCTTCATAGCTCTACCCAGAAACTAGAGATAAGCAAGTTTCAGCTTTCTTTCTTTCTTTCTCTTTCTTTCTTTCTTTCTTTCTTTCTTTCTTTCTTTCTTTCTTTCTTTCTTTCTTTCTTTCTTTCTTTCTTTCTTACTACCTTGGTAATTCTGGGAGTGATAATCCCAAAAAAAAAAAAAAAAAAGGTTTGGGAGTCCAAAAACAAACATCTACACACTTATAGAACAAACCATCTTTAAAACTCCCTGCACAGTAGCTTTCTGTGAAGCCACTACTGGACACCACTTCCTGACTGAAATACTTGGGAAGATTATACCTTTGGCCTTTACAGTGGAATGCGATGAGCCTAAGGATCCCATGGCTACACAGAGGTCAAAGGGTCACCATCTTCTGGATGCCACCTGTCAGCAGCTTGCCAGGCAGCAAATTACCCACCAAATGCAACACTCAGACAAACCTTAGGACATGCAATTTTTAGAACCACGCAGATGTTCAAGAACAACCCGCTGGACACCTAGATTAAGTATCTGAGGTGTCTCCTATTGAGGGTTTTCTACTTGAATGTCAGTGAAATACAAGATGCAAGAAACGGCCAAATGTTATGCAACTACGTAAGGGGAACTGTCTGTCTTGTGTTCCAAGCGGAGTTTATCAAGCCACGTTACCAAAATCAAATGAGGTTACTGAAGACATAGTACATGCATAAGAAGCCTGGGATTGCTGTCCCTGAGAAGTATCTGTAAGTGCAGTAAATCAACACAGCAGGCTATCACCATCTGCTGTGCCCATCGAAGCCAGCAACAAAAGGTAAGAGTGGAACTGTATCTTAGGGTGGCTTCAAATGAAGCAGACGCTATTATTAATACTAACAATCATTTGGCAGTCAATGCAACACCATTCTTGTAACTTACATTATAACACCTAGGTGCATGAAACATATAGCACAACGTAAAGCTATGCCATGTGAAAACCAGTGTTGGGTGATAATGGATAAAGTGTCAGAACAGGACTATGGGACTTGGCTTCAAATGTCTGCACATCTTGAACATCTCACATAACTTGAAAACTAGACTAGATTCACTACAAATCAAAAATGACCTGACAACACCAAACAGCAATTCTATGATGATCCACAGGTAGCTTTAATTTATTCCATGACCATTATTAATGACAGAAGTTACAAAAGTAAGCACAGTCAACTATACTGTTTTGAAAGTGGCCTTCCCATTTTCTTGCTTTCAATTCTCCGTGGCTGCAACATAACGCTTCCATTTACTTTATTACACAAAAATAAGGAGATGCACATGCAGGCTACATACATGTAACATGCAGCACACCCACTGCACTGAACACAGTCACTTTTAGATGGGTTTGTATGTGTGTGTACAGAGGAAATTACGTGAATGAGTAAAATGACATGTGCACACCAACTCCTCTCTACTATAACTGCAGCTGAGGCAACTGTTTAAAGATTACTTCAGAGCTGACGAGAAATTAAATGGGTTGGAACAGCATCAGTTCAATCCAGTTCACTGCAGGCACGGAGGCTATGCGTGAGGGAAACTCCACTGAGAATAACAGAGGCCTGCTTACCCCCCACCCCCCTGCCCTCCTGGCTCACACATACAGACGTTGCCCTATATTCTTTCACTGCCCTATATTCCTTGACTAAGACAGGCAAGTTGCTGATGAACAGCCTCCCAAAACAGATTCTACGGGCCCACAAATGCTTATTTTAAACCCGTTTTAATGAGATCAAAAGGCAAGAGTTTAAATGTCTATCAAAACTGGCACCATATATAGTTAAAATGTGCATTAATGGTCGACAGGTCACCTTACAAATATTTCTGATATGCATAATTCATAGACTAGACCAAGGATGGGCCGGCTTCAATTTTGCACAGTCTGCTAAAACATAACACATAGACAACTTTAAATCACTGCACCCTGATGCTGTGTTTTAAATTTAAAAAGCCAACATGGAGGCTTATGATC
Organism: Pogona vitticeps; assembly: GCF_051106095.1. Lineage (NCBI taxonomy): Eukaryota > Metazoa > Chordata > Lepidosauria > Squamata > Agamidae > Pogona > Pogona vitticeps. The sequence goes on from NC_135784.1 coordinate 103,928,624, forward strand.
TCCTAATAATTGACTGAAGATAAATCATCTGCATCAAATGATCCATAGGACGCCTAGAACTGCCCATCACAATACCTCCCTTATTTCAATTCCATGCCTTTTGCTGAAGATTTTGGCTCAATCCTGTAGTTTTTGTACTCTGGTATAACAAAGTATGCATAACTGAGTTACAGAAATATTACTTTCATGCTATTTTCAAAATTACTCTTCTCGTTACAAAAGCAAACTAAAAGGAGCTGTTAGTGACCAAAAAATCTCCCCAATGACCTCCCCCCCCAGCAACAATTTAGAAGTAACAGCTGAATATTACTTTTAGTTACATTTAGAAGTAATGGTGTGAACCAACTGCACAAAAGAGCACTGTTGTACCCTGATCACATCCAAAAGTCAAATATCAAAAGTAACACCACTACAGTACTAATGACACAAAGGCCAGAATCCTACTGCGGATTTACACACTTTTCTTAATGCGAGAGTAAACTGTCATTCATGAATGAGGTGCTGCTTGTGCCCCTGGGCATCCCGGTGATCAAGAGCATGCCCAAGGGTGAAACCAGCACCTTTGGTTAATGAACAGCAAATTTCCCTTTAAGATTTATGTGATTTCTCTTGCCAAATCAGACCGCTTGGTTCAGCATACTTTGCTAGAATACCATGAACCAGCAAATACTAGACAATCGACCGGAAACGGGTCAATAACCCACTGTCTAACCTCTGCCCAGCTCAACTGATACTATCAGTAGCACTGTAAGAGGTACTGCAGGAGCATAGATAACCATGCTTGCACTGGCCTCACAAATTAGAGAAGGTATTGCTTCCCTAGAAAATGACAGAAGCCAACCACAGTCATTTCTCTGTATGTACATCTCTGCTAAGTACTTGAAACAGTTTATACCACTTTAGCTGCCATGGCCCCCATCTACTGAATCATGGGAATTGTGGTTTGGGTGAGGGCTTCATCCCATTAAACTGCTGCACTGAGATCGGTGAACTGCCTCTGGAATACTTCAGACATTTAACAAGTATCCCACATGGCTCAATTGACATGGTAGTTTTCCATTTAGACAGAACTGCAGACAGAAGATACTTTGCGCTAAATTCCGCCCCTCCTCCCCCAGCTCGGGTGTGCTTTCTCGTGATTATGTGTCCCACTTACTAAGAATTTTCTGTCAACTGGGGAAAGGACATAACCCTGTTGCACATATGCCCTAAGAACTAGCCGATTCTCTAATCTCCCTGATGAACCGCTTTGTTCATCTCCAAACCTTGCACATTACCAAGCTAACAAAGCAAACGCTATATCTGAGAAAGCAAGGAGCTATAAATCATGCTGGGACATGTGGGGGGGTCAACAAGCAAAAGGGATGAATGCAGTTAACAGATGCTCTTTTCACAGCAAGAAAACATTTGTCCCACACAGTAGTTTTTTGCAAAGGGCAAAAGTATTGTGGGATGCAGGCAGTGCTTCATCTCTGCATTCACAAGAGTTATTTACCACTTTGGTTGGGAGGCGCAATCTGAATATTTCTACTTTCTAGAAAGAATGACTGTTCATCTTTCAGAAATTGTGTTCATTTATGGATCTGGTTTAGGTGTAATAATAATCCAGGATTTCAAGTTCATCATTCAGGGTTTTTGTTAATTATTTATTTATTCATTTAAAATATTTTTACCCTTTCTTCTTAAAAAGTACTCAGGGACCCATTAAAAAGCATCCATTAAAAGACAATCCTTGACAATTTGTCCAGTCGTGTCCAACTCTAGGCGGCGGTGCTCATCTCCGTTTCTAACCCACAGAGCTACCGTTTTGTGCGCAGACAATCCTCCGTGGTCACGCGGCCAGCATGACTAGACACGGAGCACTGTTTACCTTCCCACCAAGGTGGTCCCTATTTATCGACTCGCATTTTTGCATTTTGCATGCTTTCAAACCGCTTCAAAGCTAAAAACAGTAAGCGCACAGATACTAGAAAGGGTCAAATACCTCACTACAACATGATAAATAAAAACAACAGCAAAAGCACATTCAAAGCAGAAAGGCACAGCAATCAATTTAACAACCTGTCGCTGAGGGAAACCTTGCCTGAAGAGAAAAGTCTTTGCCTGCTTGCAGAAAGACTGCAAAGATGGGGCCAGCCTGGGAAGGAGTTCCAGAGACTGGGAGCAGCGACAGAGAAGGCCCTCTCACACCTGTGAAGGAGGTGGGACTAACAGAAAGGCCACTCCTGATGATCTTATCACCCAGGCCAGCTCATAATGGGAGATACGGTCTTTGAGATAACTTAGACCCAGGCCATTTAGGGCTTTAAAGGTTAGAACCAGAACTCTGAATTCCGCTTGACAATGGATCAGCAGCCAGCGGAGCTGCTGTAACAAGGGAGTGAAGTGATCCCTGTGGCCAGCCCCAGTTAGCAACTGGGCTGCTGTATTAGCAGCAGGCTTGTGCACTTGGCTTGATCACTCTGTGCTGTAAGCAGGAACATCACATATTTTCTGGCCTTAATTTGTTTACTGTTCCATGTGAGCTAGGAACACCTCTCTTTACAAATAAAACAGAGCAATAAACCAGCAATCAAATGTGGTCTATGATTCTGGCTTGTCAAGTCAAAATCCTTAGCTTGTAAATTTATCTATAAACTAACGATAAGCAGAAGATCTGTGGTTTGTTTAGCTGTTTCCACTCACAGAAGAAGCCAGATGGGAAAAAGTGAAGCCATTTCGCTGGCTTATTTGCAAGCAGCTGACTTTGGTACAAAATTTGCTCTCTGACAATGTCTATTTCAAGTCCAAATGCCTTATAAGTAATCCAAAGTATTATTATAGAATAAGAGGTAGTATATAGTATATCACCAAACACCTTCATGTTCATCTCCCACTAAAGTTACCGTTCTTGAAAAAGAAGGAGAAAAAAAATCCATTCTGGTCAGCAACAATGAAGGGGAACATCGCACAAACCCAACATCTTTCCAGTGTACAAAATAAGATGGAAAGGATGGTATTGAATAATGAAGGGCAAAGATGTCAGAACAAGAGAGACACAAACAGTAGATAGCCCTCAACCATAAAAGTCTTTTAACAATTACCTATATTCTATCATATGTTAGTTTTGCATTCACTGAGTTATTGTGGTGCCCTGAGATCTTTAACATTACTCAACCTTTGTTTCCCACAAATAAAGTATGGGATCAAACCATAACTGAGTCCCTGAACACTGGTTTTTAACCGAGTAACTTTAAAAAAATGTTTTAAATCATTCAATGTATTTTAATTACTATTATAATTTAATTGTTTTAATTATAATTTATTGTGATTTTAGAGCCACCTCACTGAGAAAAAAGCAGCCTATAAATTAAACAAACAAACAAACACAGTCATCTAGCCAAAGAGATGATTCATAAGACTACAGGGAAGGACAAACCGTGTGATAGAAAATATGAAGTATCGTGTTTCCCCGAAAATACCGTATTTTTTGCACCATAAGACGCACTTTTCCTCTCAAAACAAGTGGGGGGAGAAGTGTATGCGTCTTATGGAGCAAATACTGTCCCCTCCACGCCACCATCGCTGGCTTCCGAGGCCTCCAGAGGCCTCAGCAGGCCCCGTGGGGGCCTCCCCCCGGCACCATCGCTGGCTTCCGAGGCCTCCGGAGGCCTCAGCAGGCCCCATCGCTGGCTTCCGAGGCCTCCGGAGGCCTCAGCAGGCCCCATCGCTGGCTTCCGAGGCCTCCGAAGGCCTCAGCAGGCCCCGTGGGGGCCTCCCCCAGGCCCCATCGCTGGCTTCCGAGGCCTCCGGAGGCCTCAGCAGGCCCCATCGCTGGCTTCCGAGGCCTCCGGAGGCCTCAGCAGGCCCCGTGGGGGCCTCCCCCAGGCCCCATCGCTGGCTTCCGAGGCCTCCGGAGGCCTCAGCAGGCCCCATCGCTGGCTTCCGAGGCCTCCGGAGGCCTCAGCAGGCCCCATCGCTGGCTTCCGAGGCCTCCGGAGGCCTCAGCAGGCCCCATCGCTGGCTTCCGTGGCCTCCGGAGGCCTCAGCAGGCCCCGTGGGGGTCCCCCACCACCACCATCGCTGGCTTCTGAGGACCTCCAGGAGGCTTTCCACTGGTAAGGTGCTGCTTTTTACTTTTTTAAAAAATGTTCTGGGTGGGTTTTGTAGGGTAGATTTGGGCTGGGGGTATGTTTCTATGTTGCTTTGTGTTTTGGTACTTTTTTTGCAGTCCCAGCATGGGACTTGCTCTGTTTATTTATTTTTACTTTATTTTTTGGTATTTAAAAATTAGTTGCTGCTTTTAACTTTTTAAAAATGTTCTGGGTGGGTTTTGGAGGGTAGATTTGGGCTGGGGGGTATGTTTCTATGTTGATTTGTGTTTTGGTACTTTTTTTGCAGTCCCAGCATGGGACTTGCTCTGTTTATTTATTTTTACTTTATTTTTTGGTATTTAAAAATTAGTTGCTGCTTTTTACTTTTTAAAAATGTTCTGGGTGGGTTTTGGAGGGTAGGTTTGGGCTGGGGGGGTATGTTTCTATGTTGCTTTGTGGTTTGGTACTTTTTTTGCAGTCCCAGCATGGGACTTGCTCTGTTTATTTATTTTTACTTTATTTTTTGGTATTTAAAAATTAGTTGCTGCTTTTAACTTTTTAAAAATGTTCTGGGTGGGTTTTGGAGGGTAGATTTGGGCTGGGGGGTATGTTTCTATGTTGATTTGTGTTTTGGTACTTTTTTTGCAGTCCCAGCATGGGACTTGCTCTGTTTATTTATTTTTACTTTATTTTTTGGTATTTAAAAATTAGTTGCTGCTTTTTACTTTTTAAAAATGTTCTGGGTGGGTTTTGGAGGGTAGGTTTGAGCTGGGGGGTATGTTTCTATGTTGATTTGTGGTTTGGTACTTTTTTTGAAGTCCCAGCATGGGACTTGCTCTGTTTATTTATTTTTACTTTATTTTTTGGTATTTAAAAATTAGTTGCTGCTTTTTACTTTTTAAAAATGTTCTGGGTGGGTTTTGGAGGGTAGGTTTGGGCTGGGGGGGTATGTTTCTATGTTGCTTTGTTTTTTGGTGATTTTTTTTTTGGCAGTCCCAGTGTGGGACTTGCTCTGTTTATATATTTTTATTTTATTTTAATTTTCAGTATTTAAAAATTAAGTGCGTCTTAACGTCCGGTGCGTCTTATGGAGCGAAAAATACGGTAATTATTGCTCCAAAAATGCATTAGGGCTTATTTTCAGGGGATGTTTTATTTTTTTAATGTACAACTATCTACGTTTATTCAAATACAGTCATGTCATCTTCTGGTTGCTGCACAATGGTGGAGGGTGCGGTTTCACTTAACTAGGGCTTATTTTTGGGGTACGGTTTATATTACGAGCATCCTGAAAAACCATACTAGGGCTTATTTTCAGGTTAGGTCTTATTTTCTGGGAAACAGGGTACTAAAATGTTTGGTTAACAAGAAGAGACATTAAGAAGTGTATATTCAAGGTCTCTTACTCCACCACACAATCTCTTTTTAAATTTAGCAAAATGAATATCTCTTTGAAAGGTGACTCCCAACGCAAAGAATTTATTGTGGAAGCTCCTACCACCAAATTAAGCTTGGTCACATCTGAATACATGCATATATAATACAATCAAGTTTCACTTAATGTTGACTCACTGAAATTGATGCATCTTCATTTCTTCTCTTAGCACTGGAGTCAAATAAAACGTTTCGTCCTCTTCTTTCGCAGTCCTGGTATACAATTAGTCGGATCTGACTTGGATCAAACTCCGGTAAAGGCCAGCTTTAATAGGTGGGAGAGAAAGAGATGGAAAGATAAATAAGAAAATGGGTTTTCCGGTTACCATAATTTTTGCAACTGATGCAATGTGCATGTAATCAAATAAATAAATGCAATTAATTAATTAAATAAGTATTAATAAGTAATGCCACCCGGACAACAGAACAAAAATTTTATTCTGAGCAAAAGCCATGAAAATATTTTCTTTCCCATATTACACAGTGATATATAAGGGTGTTACTCCACTGGAAACACTAATAAATATTAAAATGATTTCTTATCAGAGGTATGTCTCACCCTTTCCAGCACACAATGCAGAGTATGATTACAATGTTTGTATTAAAAGCACATGCACTGAAATTACTATTGTTAAGGAAAAGAGACACACCAACTGAGAACAATTAAACATTTTAGAGCAAATGTTTTCAGCTTGATTAAGTTTTTTTTTTTTTAAAGGCTAATGGCTTTCCAAAAATAATTTATTGTGATCATGAGAAGATCATGACTAATCAGTTCCTGTTTCATAGACATCTCATGTACATTTAACATCACATTTCACACAGTCCACACAGAATTTTTCTTCAATGAGCCACTGAAAAGCACACCGTCTTCCTAAGGCTCTGTGATCTTTTCAGAGAAGGCCTAAGGTTGTGGTATTAAAAATGAAAGAAAAAAGAAATGTTACCGTATTTTTCCATGTATCAGGCAATACCTTTCTCTAAAATATTTAGATTAAAAATTTAGGGTCATCTTATCCACTTTCTTCAGAAGACAGTGGAGGGAGAAAATACTTTCCTCACTAGAAAGTGGAGGGGGGGAAGTAGGAATCGCTTTGATGAATCACTTTGATGATTATGCTTTCCCCCTCCACTTCCTTCCAAAGAAAGAAATTCTGTGTTAGAAAAGGGGGGGGGGGCGCATCTTATACGTGGGGACGTGTTATACATGGAAAAATAGAGCACATTTGTAGTTATTAACTTGCAATAATTTTTATTAAATTAAGAGGACTTTTTGACAAGGTCCTGACTAGTGCTGTGCAGGTGCAATTATGGTTACAGTCAATGTGGAGTGGGGGAGACTTGTGACACAGATGGAGGAAAATGTGTGAAGGGACAGAGAACAGGCCACATGGCACACACAGTTCTATCCTAAACAGAAAGGGCTCATAAAAAACATGCCCCCCTCAAAGTAAAGGAATTTCTTCACCTTGCACCTTGCTTTGTCTGCAGCAAATTATGCCCAGGGGGAGGGTGGAATGGGACAGGACCATAAAGGATATAATATGGAAACAAAGAGAAAGCCAAATGTCTAAATGTTTACTAAACAAAGCTTGGTGGCTCAAAAAAGATTTTGATAAACTCAAAGAAAAATCAAGTGTGTCTCTACGCATGTTAATAGAAGTAGAGAAAAATTACTTAAAGTGGTGAAAATGGTAACTCAAGAATTAAGAACTGCTCAACAGCGTCTTCAAGTGATTTATTTCATTTACCTGATTCCTCACAGTAAGCCACATCTCACACAGCTGCTCCCCTCTCTCCCTCACACCAGATACACATGTATGCATGTATATACATCCGTGTGAGCACATACACACTTTTGTACACATGCTCTTCATTTGCTAGTATTTTGACATTAGACTCTGACAGCTGCCTAGCAATGAAAAGCAGAAAGTGTTCGAGAACTTCAAGAACATCTGCTTATAAAAAGCGCCAAGAGCAAATTACCTGCTAACTGTAGAGTTAAATATATTTGTAAAAACCCAACTGATTACATTCAACAGCATATTCAATCAAGGTAAAATGAACCTATCTATCCACCCATCTGTGCACATATTTAAACCACTTTGAAAGGGATATGGGGTGTGCTATAAATTTATTTTACAATCACCCCAGCTAGCTATTTATAAGTCTTATCAGTGTTACATAACATGGCTCAGGTCTCCTAAGAGCCATTTTTGGCAGCTCCAAAAGAGTCTTAGGAATCCAAAGAAACCTCAGAGGACCAACCAAGGGAAGGCGTTTAGTAATTCAGTAAGACCCAAACAAGCTGGATTCCCACACATACCCATCCATGAGCTACCAGCAGGTCCTGGCAGGGAAGAGAGGTGTTAAAAATAAACTGTCAGGGTGACAGGCACTGAAGAAGAAACTACGTGCACCATTTATCAACCGATCAGACACTTCTTAAAAATGATCAAGAAATTAGGATTTCCACAAAATGTGCAAACTGCACCAAAGTTGTTTCCCGTTTCAAAGAACTGATGCTATGAATCTGTGAGAACCACAAAAACAGAAATACGCAGCATTCCATCTTACTCACTGATGGTGGAACTTGAAATAAAATCACAGCACCTGGGGCATTCTTGTTCCTTCCTACCACCACCTTTATATATATATTTCAATGTTCGGACAGCCCCTCTTTCCCCACTAGGGGCGTACAGTGTGAGTTTTCTATGTTTTGAGTAGTCCCAGAAAACCCTGGAATCCCAACCCCATCCCAAATTTATACTGTAAAAAAAAGAGAGAAAAAGAGGATTAAAGAAGTTCAAAATGTTCTTTTCTATAAACCTGTCATTTAACAAAATGCCACTGTAATAATTTTTTAAGTAATATGTTGCAAAGATATGCCAGTTTTAGCTTGAAAAGTCATGGCAAAATAAAAAGAACTCAGAATGAAGGGTGGTTGTTTTTCTTTTTCTTTTCTTTTCTTTTTTTAAGAATTAGAAGGAATTATCATTTCTACCTATATAGTTTTTTTTTCCTAAGTGGAAGATACAGAATAACTGGAACAGGTAAACAATTTTTATCTAACACTCAGGTAGGTCCTGAGTATGTTTACATTGAACTACACACAGTTGGCGTGTAGCATTAAGAAGCCCAGCAGCACAGTAAGTTTCCAATTCATTTTTCCTTCTGAGGCCATGAGAGATACGTGTGTCTGTGTGTGTGTGTCTACCACAACAACCCCAGGGCAGGCCTTCCTCCTGCATCCACTCTGTACAGTGGTGCCTTGCTTAGCGACGTTAATCGTGCAGCAAAAATCGCTGCTAAGAGATTTCATCACTAAGCGATTTTTAAAAGCCCATAGAAACGCATTGAAACCCCTTCAATGCGTTCCTATGGGCTCCTAAACTAACCTTAAGCGAAAATCCTCCATTGCGGCAGCCCTTTTCGGTGCCTCTAAAGCGAGGCAACACAGTGGGTGGCCATTTTGGAACCGCGATCAGCTGGCCGAAAATGGGGGCATTGCGAGGATCGCTTCCCCGCGATCATCGCAAACGGCCCATTTTCACCAGCTGATCGGCGGGGCCTTTGCGATGATCGCGGGGAAGCGATCCTTGCAAAGGCCCCGCCAATCAGCTGGTGAAAATGAGCCGTTTGTGATGATCGCGGGGAAGCGATCCTCGCAAAGGCCCCGCCGATCAGCTGGTGAAAATGGGCCGTTTGCGATGATCGCTTCCCCGCGATCATCGCAAAGTGAATTTTCCCCATAGGGGCCATCGCAAAGCAATCACTTTTGCGATCGCAAAAACAGCATCGCAAAGCGATTTCTTCGTTAAACGGAGCAATCGCTATTCGAGGCACCACTGTATATGAAAGGGGGAGAACAGATATAATAGGATAGAGATGATTAATTTAAAATACAGTGGTGCCTCGCAAGATGATGTTAATTCGTTCCGCAAAAATCGCTGTTAAGCAAAAACATTGTCTTGCGAAACACGTTTTCCCATTGAAATGCATTGAAAACCTGATGATCCATTCCAATGGGAACGGATTGCCATCGTAAAGCGAAAATTGCCATAGGAAACATCATTAAGCGAAACACGGTTCCCAAGTGAAGACAGCCGTCTAATGAAACAGAGACCATTAAAAGACTCGTATAGCGAAGCAAGACCAAGCTGTCAAAAACATCGTAAAGTGAAAAACAGAGACCTAAAATTTAACCGTCTTGCAAGGCAAGGTCCCTAACATCGTAAAGCGAAAATCGCCTATAGGAAACATCGTTACACGAAGCGCAAGATTGCTCCGAAAACCTCATCGTAAAGCGAATTTGTCATCATCCGAAGCAATCGTCTTGCGAGGCACCACTGTATATTATGTATGTGGTCTATCTTTCCTTTAAGGATCTCAAAACAGCATTCAGTGCCCCACCACTACCACAGTATTTTCACAACTCTGAGATATTGGTTGGCTGAAACACAGTGACTAGCATGAGACCCCCATGTCTTGGAGCTTCATGAAAAAATAGGAGTTCAAAGCTAGCCAGCAATTGCCTCCTTGCTTCTTCATCACTCACTGCATGAAGCTGGAGAAAACGGATGCCCCACTCCTGCGCAACATCGTCTCATTCCTCACTACAAAGGTCGTGTTCAACCCACCCAACTGCTTGAGGGTGGAGGTGATGGGCAAGTCATAGCACCTAAGCAGCTTCACTTGTTAGGTTGAAGAACTAGGCTACCACTGATATCAAGAACTGGCCAAGACACTTCTTCAGATGTAGCTGAATATTTGATATTTAATTTTTTTTTTCTTTTACAAGGCTAAATTGTCTGTAACTATAAGGACCAAATCATCTGAAAATCATCTATATCAATTCTCATGCCAAAAGCACTACATAGACACCGCAAACTTTATCTGGTCTTCTAGAAATGTATTGAAATGACACATCCCCAAAATCCTTCCACTCATTAAGTTCAAACAGACTGTGAACATTTGATGTCTTTCCAGAGGGTGATGTTACACATTATATGGCCAATGAAGTATATCCTCTGGACTAGAGGTAGTCAACCCCTGGTCCGTGGCCTGGTGCTGGTCCGTGGCCTGAGCTGGACCGGGCCACGAAGACAAACCTCCCACCACCACTCTGCATGCACTCCTCCCCACAGCTGCTTTGCGCACATGCACGTGTGCCACCGCCGGCGTGAGCGCTCCCCCATCCCTTCGCGCATGCACCTGAGCGAAGGTGCTCCAATACATGCCACCTCGCACATGCGCACGAGAGCGGGGGAAGGTGTGCCTCGCCTTCCTCAGCCGATCCGCGGCCCCGAAAAGGTTGGGGACCACTGCTCTAGACTACGGAGAAGTTGAGATAAAAGCCACTTCTGGTCCTGGCCTGATTATGGAAGATGCTTAGGTATGTGTAGGTTGTATACTCATAGCTATTCAAAGTGCATAGTGTCCTGAACACAATGTACCCTATTGCAAAACTATGTTGCAAAAGTCTTTAGGAGGACCAGCATCTCCCCAAAGACACTGTGTTCTTCTGGATTTCAGTTATATTTAGATCATATTTCCTTATATTTATTTTCTTATTACCACATGTCCTCTATTCCCATATGTATGACCAGCTCTGGCTGCACAGCCCTTTCGGAGTGCTGCTCACCTATTATGATTCCAACTTGCAGACAGACCAAAGGTTGGGGAGAGGAAAGCAAAACGTCAAGCTATGTCAAGTACCCAGAAAAAGAGGTTACCTACCTGTAACCATGGTTCTTCTAATGGTCCTCTGTGAATCCACACAAATGGGTTGTTCTGCGCCTGCTCAGGATGTTTCGGAAGTTTCTAGAGCTTAAAGACATGTGATTAGTAGGATGTTCCCCTGTGGAGCGCATGCTCCACCCTCCAAAAGTCCCCTCAGTTCCTTTTTGCCACTGCTTCAGTTGGACTTCTTTCGGAACGTTACAGCAACTACTGAGATCAATCCTTTAAACCAATTTGGCTATTTTCTATTATCTATTCCATATTTTCAATGTTATCGTTGGGTCATCTCTATCCGAAATCGAAGCAGGGACATCTCTAGATGATTCCTGGAGGATGGGTGATAGGATCACCAGTTGAGGTGGATCTATTTGGGTCCATTTTGTAGGTTTCTTAGTTTTCTTAGCTTTAGTTTTATCTTTTTCATAGACGAGTCATCGGGATGGCTTGGAGCTTTCGACATGGAGGTCCAGCTCGACTTCAAAGGGTCCTTTTGTCAAGGTGACAAGAGTTGTCGGGCTCGATATCAGGCAAGTGGTTTTTCTACATTCTGGATGTGGAGTTGGAGAGGTTGCCGGATCCATGGAGGTCGGATTAAGAGACCTTTCCCAGGAAGGCAGGAAGGGATTAATCGCGTTTCCAATGAGTCTTGCAGTGATTTTTTTGGTGATTTTTTTTTTATTTTGGCCGGAATGGATTAATTGAATTTCAGTTCATTCTTATGGGAAATTGTGTGTGGACTTACAACCATTTTGAGTTACGTCCATCTTCTGGAATGGATTATAGTCGTAAGTGGAGGCACCACTGTAGAATAGATAATATAAAACAGTCAAATTGGTTTGATCTCACTAATCGCTCTAACTTTCTGAAAGAAGTCCAACCGAAGTGGCAACAAAAAGGAACTATGAGGGGACTTTTGGAGGGTGGAGCATGTGCTCCATGGGGGAACGTCCTACTTATCACAAGTCTTTAAGCTCTAGAAACTTCTTAGACGTCCTGCGCAGGTGCAGAACAACCCATTTGTGTGCATTCACAGAGGCCATGAAGAAGAAGCATCTAATTCTGTCCATTAGTGGAGATAAGGCATGACTGATTCCATCATCCTTTATGTCTTGTATCACTGATGCTCAAGATGTATATAAATCTGAAAGTATTTCATGTATCCGGAAATGCAAACAATAACAATATGAAAAATGTCTACAGTGTGGTACAGTGTATGGCTCTAGAGTGTTAAAACCTCTGTGTGGTGTTGTTTTAAAACGGCGATCCTTAGCTCATATAATCAGTTTATTAAGGAATCAATATTAATATTAATTGTACATGAGGAAGATCCTAATGGCCGGCCTACATGTGTTCCTTTGCTTTTTGAGAAAGTAATAGTTGTTTGCTTCAATTTACTGAGATTACACAAGCTGTATTCCCAATGTTCCCATGACTCCATTACCTTTTTATACTCAGCACTCTCACTGTCATCTGCTCTACACCCAGCTTTTTTGACATCAATTCTCTTCTAGATAAACTTTCCTGTTTTAAGCCATTATTAAAGGAAGCATATAAAATCTCTTCTAATTTCCCAGCTGAAGCCCCAAAATTTACATTTACAAAATGCCCCATCGGCAGAACTGGAGTACCACTTTGTTACTATTAATACAAATATCCTCCTAGTTATTCCTGACAATGCTCTTACCATTTCCATGTGACAGAAAAATAGAACTCAAAACCGAATTACTTTTTTCTATCCAGTAATTCTATCCAGAATTCCGTTTTATATATCTATTTATTGACTGCACTTCTATGCCACCATTCTCCCAGCAACAGGACTCAAGATGTCTTAGAGATCATTAAAAGAGACAGGCATTAAAACAATACACAAGCATGAACAGTTATCAAATGTGAAAATATTAAAATAATCATACAGAAATAAGTTTAAAAGTATAAAAACATTTAAAACACATTTATATTTAAAAGGACAAACTACCAGCAAGTATAGTATTATTAATATGTTAAAATTAGGTATTTATTTATTTATTTATTTATTTATTTATTTATTTATTTATTTAATTTATATCCCGCCCATCTGGTCTGGTCGACCACTCTGTGCGGCTTATAAATACTTATTCAATACTCAAAGACTGCTGGAACAAAAATGCTTTCTGTTGCTGCTGAAAACAGAGGAGAAAGGAGACCAGCCTAGCCTCATGAGGGAGTGTAATCTATAATCTGGGGGCAACCACCAAGAAGGCTTGCTCCCAGGTCCCTATCAGATGTACCCTTACATGATCTTAACACCCCAAGGGGGTTATATGGGGGGATACAGTCCATGAGATAGCCAGACTCCAGCTGTATAGGGAAAGCCCCTATAAAGGTAAGCCATAACCAGTGCTCTGAACTGGACTCAGAAATGGACCAGAGCCATAGAAGCTGCTGTAACGGGAGTTAGATGCTCCTTGTAACCAACCCTGATCAATAGTCTACCTACAGCATTTTCGATCAGCTGGAGTTTCTGAACTATCTTCAAAGGGAGCCCCACATATGCAACACATGTGCCAAACTGGACATTTCAAGGAACAAATGCAAGTGGGGCACTAGTTTTAACTGTGCAAACACACTCCTGGTCATTGCCATGCCCTGGGCTTCCTGGCTCAGCTGTGAGTTGAGGGGTACTCCCAAATTGAAAACCTGTTGGTTTTTTTTTTTCCAGAACAAGTGTAACCCCATCCAGCAGACATTGAATCTCTGTGCCCTGATCTCCCTTCCAATAAACCAGGAGCACCTCTGTCTTGTCTGGATTAAGCTTCCGTTTGCCCTTATGCAGTCCCTCACATATATCAGACACTGGCTTACATCAGAAAGGGTCTCCTTGGAGTTAAGATGGAAAGGAGACAGAGAGTTGGATATCATCAGCATACTGCTGACACCAACTCCAGACAAGCTCACAGTGAGCGGCCCCAGCCGCTGTATCCATGATGAGGCGGCAGGTACTGGTGATCAGTTACACTTTATTGGACTCAGCATACAAAGAAAAGAAAAACAGTGTCTCTGTAGTCCTTTGCAGGATGGGGCCTCTAGCCCCAAGCAGCCGGGATGGAATTGGTAGCTTTTTATCCTTCCAGTCCTTCCAGGGCTGAGAGAATATTCTGTCCTAGCTTCGAGGGAGTTACTTCACTCCCGTGGCAGCTCGTCTTGGCTGAAAGGTCCAGGCTGTTAAACAGTCTTTTCCAGCTGAGTCCCCCAGCACGGCATCCAGCAAGCAGAGGAGGCTGTGCAGCACCGGTTGTCCCTGGGAGCTCCTGTTTTTCAGCTTTCAACTTGCCTTCAGACAAGCCACCCGTCCTCCAGAGATGCAGGCCTCTTAGAAGCTCCTTTCAGCATCTCCCCACGCCACCCCACCCCGGCAGACTATTTTCTCCAAAGGTGACAGAAACTCCCAAGTGTCCAGTTCCTCCTCCCCTTCTCCTTGCTCACTCGCCTCTATATCTACCTCAGCTACAACTGTTTCTCTGGGGGTGGGTGGGCTTAGGGCCTCCACCCTCCTCTGCCTCGTGTGCTTCCTTCAAGGCCAACGACACTTCTGCCCTTGCTGAGGGGGCCTGCCCACGCTAGCACCTAGCTCCTTCCCCCAGCCGGCTATAGCTGGCTCACATTCGCCCATCGGTTTCATGTAAATATTAAATAGCATAAGAGACAAAACAGAACCCTGTAGGCCATCAAAGGCCGAAGACCAAGGCATCAAACAGGAGTTCTCCAGAATCACCTTCTGAGTTTACCCTTTCAGGAAAGACTGGAGCCACAATAAAACGTGCCTTCATATCTCATCCTAGAGAGACAGTTCAGAAGGATATCATGGTCGGTTGTTTTGAAGGATACTGAGAGGTCCAACAGAATCAAAAGGGACACACTCCCTCTAGTTCGAGGTGTAGGTCATCCACCAAAGGCAACCAAAGCTATGTCTTCCCCAATACTGGCTCTGGTGCCAGACTGAAATGAATCCAGATACAGTAATGTGTTTCATCCAGGAATCTTGGGAGTTGAAAAGCCACCACCTGCTCAGTAAACAGCTAAAGTGATTTGTTGGTGAATTCAATGTCAACGTCTGACGTTATTTTTAAAATATTATTTGTATGAAGCATAAATTCTTAGTATTCTAAAATTTCATAATTCTTATAGAGAAAGAGAGGTATAAAAACAGCAACAGTTATGACATTTGTCATCAAGAGTGACAATTACTGGCTCTATAAGATTACTGCTACCAAATTATTATTTCTAACAACATATTAACTAAAGTTATAAAAATGCCTGATGATGCATCACTTTAAACTATTTTTAAGAACATCGACGCAAATGTTATTTATAGTTGATGCCTGCTTATCTGTTCTGCATACCTATCATGCTAGCACCTTTTTAGAACACTGATAGGAACAAGCACACTGGAATACATTCCTGGTCCATTTCTCCTGGCCGTTCTCTGCTCTTTCTGACAATGACCACCATGGGATGTCTCAATGGGAAACTGAAGCATGATGGTATATCAAAAAAGGTATGCCATCTTGAGTCCTCACCAGAGGAAAATTCAGGATAAAAATTAAAGAAATAATATAAATAGGGCTTCTGAAGGCATGTAAAGATGAAATGAGGTTTATGACTTAGTGGCTCAAATCTTGTTGCTTAGTGTAAGCCAAATCGTAACTTTTGGTCTGTTCCTTCCTGGTAAACCAAGCACCTCTCCTTTGATTCTTGGAGTGCATGTGCATACTGACCTGGTGTGTGCACATGTCAGCCCTCGCAAATCGTGGCAGGGGCACTTAGTTCATCAAGGAGGAGTGGTTGGAAAGTTACAATTTCATTTATGCTACAAACAGTATTACAGCCAATAATACGTGTGGCATAGCAGCTCAAACAGATGGTTATGGCAGTGGCTGCTAATAACTGGAACTTACCTAAAAGTTGAAAGGTGAAAGACTAGAGAATGGAGAAATTACCTCCCTGAAGAGACTGGAATCAATAATAACAGGATCACCAAGTGACTGGTGAAAAATTAGATTACTGTACTTAAATTGATGGGATTTATGCTAGCTGTGTGCAGGATTTTAGCATCAGCAATGAAATCATTAACTGCCAGCAGAGATAATGTGAGGCTTTAAATATAGCCACTACGTTGTTGTGTTGCTTTTTTAAAGTAAGAGTCTGCAAGTCACAAGTTGCTCATTTATCACCACGTCATGAGTTGCCACTGTGTGCCAACTCACTAGAGATGGGCAAGTTGTTTTTTTAAAAAGACTACAGCTCCCAGAATCCCACAGCCAGCATGGCCATAGTACTTTGCAGTCCAACAAAGCAATTGCCATTCTACTTCTACACTCCTTTTCTTCTGTCAAATATGGCTTTGGGTCATTTTTACCAAGATAATTTAATATTCAGACCATTTCCTATCTCTGGGATAGAGTGTTAAAGCACCAAGAAGGTCTAGAATATAAAAAGGATTCTCTTACCACCTGGAAGTCCCAACACCAACCAGTCCTCTAGTAATATCAAGTAGTTTGTCAATTTAAGTTTATTTTCAAAAAGATATTCATTGGTCAGTCAAGCTATATCCATAGCCTGGAAGTCATGGATTATAGTCAACATATACTAAAAATTTATTTTCAAGGACATTTTGAGGCAGTTTAGAGTCATTCTGCTAGGGATTTTGCCATTCTTTAACCAATTTTTAAAGCAATGTGAAGTCACAGAAAAACAACAAGAAACACAAGTTAACACATTACAGCAATAGATTAACCCTTCAAATATTGTAATGAGTAACAAAAACAAGCTATTAAAAAAATCAGTGTCCTAAACTCAGATCTATATTTAATTTTACATTTAACGTTTTTCCACAATAATATGTTTGAACGAAATCATTTTATTGGATAACTAACTGCTTTGTAGAAACACTGGCCATGTAAACATAGCACAAACATTCCTCCACACAGAATGCAACAAAACCAACCACTATTAGCCTTAATCCTATGCAAATTTACACAGAAATAAGTTCTAATGAATACAGTAGAACTTGCTCTTTGTTAAACACAGACTAAACTGCACCTTGAATCTACCTCTAGGTTACATGTACATCCTCTTTACTGGAGAGAGCAAGATGGACCTCAATAAATAAATTGTTGGCCCAACAGGTGGAAAACCATAAATTTCAAGTCCTCAGTAAGATGTGAAACTTGTCAGGTGGTATTGGGCCAAGATCTCTCCCTGCTTGGGCTACCTTGCGGTTAATGCTACAATAAAGGAGTGGCACATTATGTCCAATTGATCAATCGATAAATGGCATACAAGTTTCACAATATAAGAAAATCGTTATACTGAGCTATGAGTTATTAATGTAAATTTTCACAGGGACAGATAAGGGAGGGAATTATCAAAGTGTAGTAGCAAGGAGAAACAAAGCACAGAGAGAGCCAGTTGAGACCTAGACAGAAAATGGGGCACCACTGCAGATTTTAGGGGGAAGGGAGTTCACAAGAATGCTATAAATGCTTGTTGCTCTATATTTCAATATCAACTTTGCAAGTGTACACTACTATGCAGTCTTCCTCCCATGCATGTACAGAGGCTACTGGAATTCAGGAGCATTTATTGAATGATGATTTGCCATTTTTGCACTTACACTACCATATATACTAAGAGTCACTTAAGAAACAAGGATCACCACTCCAACATGCCATACTTTAACAGACACAACCCTTCCTGATTATATTATTTGCTTTAGAATAGATTTGAACTTCCTCTTCCCAATTCACTCTCTCTCAAGCTACACAACACGGAGTGAGACTTCTCTCAATTCTTGCCAGGCAAAAACCATGTCATAGCTGGAAAAACTTGGCCATTGCAAGACGTCCTCCTCAAGGTGTCTTGCTGGTCAAGAAGCCTCCCAAACACAACAAAAGTTTGCTTTTAAGGTAGCACATCCAAGAGAGACAGATGAATAGTGTTTTTCCCCAGTCCCCAGGCCTGTGATCATCACAACCCAGGTAGACTGCTGTCAAGAAGGCACCTTTCTCCTTCCACATAAGCCTGTATCAAACTTGGAAGCGTCAAAGTGTCAAATAAGACAGTAAATTACAGACAAGAGAAAGAGAATCAGCGTCACAGTTCCAAACCTGGCTATGAGAGTTCGGCTGCCCTTTTTAAAGATCTTTTCAAAGGTCAGATTGGTTTGCAAAGCGCTTGAAAATCTTACATAAGGACAGAAGTGATGGTGGGGAAGCACATACGTCAATGCATGCCACATCTATTCTAAAGTCGTAATACAGTAACTCTTCTTCAGACAAATGTTAAATATAGCGCAAGCTTCTGTAGGTAGCAGCCTACTTCTTCAGATGCAAATGTGGAATCTGATCTGACTCACTCACTCATTTATTTAGCAATAATTTGTGTAGCTGACGGCACAGGTTTTGGTCAAACAACCTTGAACTGCTTGACAGTACACAGGAATTGTACCCTACACTACTCAACTGTCACACAGAAAGAAGTAGTAAATTCAACAGTTAAGAAGAGTAATAAAGCCCACCACTGGGCTCCCATCTGCCTTAACTTCTTGCTATTCTCTAGACTGCTGATTTCAACTTGAGTTTGTTTTTAGTTTTATTTCCCACTTCTTAATCTTGAGTCTTAGCCATCTGGTTTGAAGCCAGGTACTTATTCAGAGTTGTTGTTTTGGATTTGCTTGTTTGCTTTCAAGTACCTATTGAGGGATCTGCTCAAGTTCCCCTCTCAATAGCTGTGAACTTAAAATTTTGTGTATTCAGATGGTACTATTCTTTTTTCTTTTCTCATGTTTAAAAGGAACATAACAGCCCTCAGTAGGATTAAATAAATATTAATTCTTTGACCATCCAGCTACTATAATTTTAACCATAACCTGTACAGTGTAATCTCACCAAAGTGAAGCTCTCTTTGAGTCTAATTAATTACAGTAGTCAAATTAACTATGATCTTAAATGCATCCTGTTGAAATTATTAAGATTCTTAGCCTTAAGATGAGGGGTTGGGACTTTCAAAGTACATTATTTTGTAAAAAGCACCAGTTCAATTTGTAGGAGCTTTATTATATACAGAAATATTCACTAGTTGATTATTTTAGAAAATAATCAATATCATGCAGCAGCTCCACCTAAATAATTAATTGCACTTACAATCACTAACACTTCAGGTACCTTTACATAATCTTTCAGCACAACAATAATGTCTTATTAAAAAAACAGGAGGATGTTAAGGTAACAGTTTTAACATTAAGTTATCCACTGATCAGCCCCACTCAACTCAATGGGAGTTACATCAGAGTAGACAAGACTAGGATTACACCTTTGAAATAGTGCCACATATAGTACATGCTTATATTTTAAAAAAACCCAGAAAAACACAGGTATTTCCCTAAACTTACACAGGACTCCTGTATTTTTACAAACTTTTCTAAGTCTGCTGCTGGAAAAAATGGTCGAGATCTCAACATTTTCTCGTACCTGGGAAGCATCTTTGTCCCATAAGCGAGCTCCACTTTTCAGAATCTCTCTAGCGTCCTGTTAAGAAGACCAGCTGCCAACCCAGGTTAATAATAGAAATGAACCACATTTATCCAGAACCACAAGACTGTCAGGTGACAGATTGAGAGGTCTGAATTTAACTGAAACAAAAGACGTTCCATGCTGTGGCACAAAAAGAGGGAATGGGGGTGGGAGCCCAAAGACGAGAACGCAGGCGTAATCAGAAGACTCAGGATTGCCAAAAAGAAAGAGAGGAGGCGGGAATCCTTAAAGAAAAGCAGCAGGTCCCTGACGTGCCACCCGAGCTTTCACACAAAAATCCATGCACAGACGCTGTCCAGCCATTTCATAACCAAAAGCCTGCCTTCCCATGCTGTCGCTCTGTCCAGAATTCCGACTGAAGCAAATATTGCTCCCCCACCACAACCAGTCATTCCTTTGTCTCCTCGTGTGCTACAGCGAAGAAGAACAGGAGATCAATCTAATTCATCACCGAGCTAAGTGCCCCCTTGGCAGCCAATGCAGACTGTACATGCCGGTTTAATCTATCCTGCTCCTTTAACGAAACCGATCTGTGTGGAGCCTCATGACCAGAGTCCTCCCAGCAGCTATGGCTGCAATCCTGCACCTCCATGGTCCACGCTGGTCAGAATCTCAGACGCATCACAGGGCAAAAGAAAAAAGAAAGAAAACAAAAACAGAAGCCCTCCTCTTCTCTGGAGACCTCCCACCTCTCATCTTCTGCATTCTTGGGAGCTGCAGAATGCCTGTGTTCAACCCTTGCTGACAAGCTCAGCTGGAGGAGTGAAAAAGCAAGCCCTAATAGCCATCATGTGACCCTGAGCTGTCAGTATTTGCCACCTGGATCTACAACGAGCTGGCCAGCCAATCCCAGCTCTGCCTTGCATACATATGCATGCTGATTTCACCATGAAAATAAGGCCATTAGCCGTTTAACCGTGTGGGGCTCTCGTCTGGGTGTCTGATTTATTACTGAGCACAAGGAGGAAAATTATGCTTCTCGTTATTGCATAGCTCCGGCACAGAGCAATGCAGGACTCCTGTTAAGTTTCTATTTCAAGCAAGAAGATGTTATTTTATCATTTCCCTCTCTTTCACCCTCCATCCTTCCCCAGCCTCAGTCTTCCATAGGAACAAAAGAAGCAGTGTTTGGCTTTGCAAAGGCTCATTAATATTACAAGTGAAACCCCAGAAACTGCAGACTATTGGGTGGCAATGTACAGCTTAAGACCCACTTAGAACTAGTTCCCTAGCTGTAAACAAGGTTTCATAACTGCTGGGGGATAGAGGGGCGGACACGTCAATATGGAGGAAAGGCTATTCTAAGAATTTTATTACACCAGCAAAAGCAGATCATCTACTGTTTGCCCTAAAATCACAGAATCTAAGATTATGACAACGAGCAACCACAACTGGAATTCAAAAGTAACATTCATCTTTTAACAGTTTCTAGATATTCATCTACCTAACACATCCACTGCTGGTTATATGTTACTGTGAAATTACTTTATTTGGGGTAGGCATTGGAAACCTGTTAAATGGCAAGGGGATTTCCTCACCCATAACTTCTGCAAGAAGCCTTTCTTACTTTTACACATGATATGAATCTGATTCTTAGGAAGCACAAAAATACTTATTTAATTCACTGGCAATTTCCCATCTGTAAACCCAGTATAGCTACATTAATCTCAGAGTCCCGAAGTTTTAAGATTCCACATAACCCTTAGAATGGTTTCAATGGCCTGCAAGAAGATGTCTTGGCTAGGATATATGTGTGTGTGTGTGTAAGTAACTAACTGCTTATGTGTGTAAGTAACTAACTGCATTTAAATATATATACAGTATTTAAATGCAGTTAGTTATTTACACACACAGAGAGAGACCGGGTTTGTATATTCAGAATGATAGAGACTGGGTTTGCATTTTCAGAATATCAGACAATGGCCGCTGCTATGATGCATATTAAAATGTTAATATCAGTTTTGACACAAGAATTAGGGGAAGATTCTTGACCTCAGAGTAGCTCCCCCCAGCCTGTGTGCTAATGTGTGGTTGTTTAAAAAACAAGGGGGGGGAATTAAACACAATTACTGTTACTGGCATGTCTAACAAGTGCACAGAAAAATTTTGCTTTTTTAAAAAGGTGGGGGGGGGACTGTGTAATCCTTGTACACAATTTGAAGTGGTGGTATCTTTATTAGATCACTAAAATATCAAAAGCAGAAGCCAGCTTTTGACTCCTATATACGGTAAGTTTTCATTAGGAACTTCTATGTTTCTTCCACATCATCTCTAGATCAATAATGACCAGCCTAATAAAAACCCTCATAGTTGGAAGTTAATTTTTGCTTGTAATATTTTAGCAGTTTGATAAAGTTATTATTACCCTTGTCTATTTTAAAAGAAATGATGAATTTCAATTATGTGAACAGCAGCTAGAACTAGGCTTTGTATATCTACAAACACATATACAAACATTCATAAAATGTATTCTCGAAGGCTTTCACGGCTGGGATCTGAGACTGGCGAAACATCAGGAAGAACAACCTTCAGAACATGGCCAAAGAACCCGAAAAACCCACAACAACCATTCATAAAATGCTTTCAGGATTCACCTCATTCTGTTTCAAGTCCTCAGAATGGAGACTCAGGAGGCTGGGATAGTGTATCTGTCAATGAACACAATCCCACCAAAGTTCTTTTTTTAAAAAATGGTCTCACTATATTCAGTGACACATGAAAGTGTTTTGACCAACTGGATGAGGTTAATAAGGAAAATAAGCACAGCCTATTGGACAGAGATCTGTCCTTGAAAGATTACTGATGTCAAAAGTGACCTTTTCTCCCTCGGGCAATGTAATGGTGAGAAGTTAGTGAGCCCAGTCTATTATGTAAATGTTTATTTACAGGAGTATGTTTCCATATTACCTCAGTCCAATATGCATCCATATAAAAGAGTTTTTTAAAAAAGGATCAATCACTGAACAGTAAGTGATGAGGAAACTATGTGAATGGATTTCCACTGATGCTCTAAGAAGAGAAGACCAGCCTCACACATGTAACAAGAGTAACCAACATTATAAAAGATTAAAATATGAACAGAACTTAACAATTTAATGGCTTCACCTCATCTTACAAACACTGTTCTGCTTTGTTTTATTTCTGTTTGAAGTTGAACTTCAATGATTTTTAAAAAGAGACAATGTAATACAAGATCATACTTTTAAACCACTGTGAATGCCTTTTTTTAAAAAAGAAAGATTTTTATCTAGAAACTAACAGTATGTGTCTCTGTTCTTTTATTATACCGGATGCCGTGATACTGTATATATTTGCAGCTAAGCATATTCTTTCGTGAGCAGGTGAACTGGGACACATGGGAAGGGTCTACCTCCGAGCTCTCTCCATGGGTCCCTGACAAGGGGATAAAACAGGCAGAGGATGGATCCCTTCTCCAGGTATTATTCAGGGGCGACTGCTCTGCTGGAACTGAGCTACAGGATAGACCAGAAGAGGTGAGAAGATGAGGAAGCCAAGAAAGGAATTTTCTCAGAATAAAAAAAGGAGCTAGAGGAGGAGCTAGTGGCACCTGGCAGGAAAGAGGAAGAGTATGAGAGTGAAGACTGGAGTGACGTGGCCCCAAACTCCACAATATATGTGGGATATGAAGCACACAAGGGAAATCCTCCTTTAGGTCCCATCATTCCTTACTCACTGCTGAAGAGGCTAATTACAGAGGACTCTCCAGAATCTGAGGAGGCTTGGTTGAAACTTAAGGTCATACCGAAGAGCAAGGGGAAAGACTCTGCACCCGCAACAGGACTGACTCCTGCCCAGCTATGTTGCTTATGCTGGGAGAGGCAATTTAAGTGCCCATGACAGCTGGCTAAGAATTTTCATTTGGATTTTGATGGGAAGCAGAGAATATGTAACTTTCCCTAAACGAGTCTGTATGATGCCAAATGAGCAAGATAAAAACTAGGGGGAAAAAATACTACTGAATAATTGGACTACACTAAAGCACCAATGTTTGCTTTTATATTTATAGTATTGTTTTGTATCCAGTTTCTAATTGCAATCTAATATAAATAGACACCAAACAAGTCTACATAATACGAACTGGTACTGCAAGACAACAGGGCATTTTTCCCCTAGCTGAACAGTTATTTTATTGTGAGCCCCAGCTACTCAGGGAATTGAATAATCTTTTCCCCAGAGCTATTAAAATGGAAGTGTCAATAGTCTAGTGTGTACATTTCATGAAAAGATTTTGGGGAGGGAAAATACTAGCACAACATTGCTCTTGACTCTTCTGTTGAGGTTGCCAGATAACAGAGAGATGGAAGGGACTGATTTGTATACCTCCACTGCTTGATCTGTCATGTCACATATTGCAAAAAACCCATTCATTTTTTTTTTTGCAAACTGATTTTATGGCTAATTCAGATTATTTCTTTTTCAGGCCAGTAGCTCGATATGACTATTTGTTGCCTTTCAATTTTCAGCTTTTTACTAACTTGGAATACAACTAGAAAATCATTATGGCAATGATCAACCAACAAGTTTTGAAACAGGCAATAGAAATCACAAGATGCTGACTGAGGGATTTTGGTTGTTGTAGTCCATAAAAGTAAATTTTCTAAGCCCTTCATGTAGCATAGCGTGGAATAAAATTAAAGATTACATCCTAAAGAGCAGAATCACACCAAAGGAAGATTTTGGATATACACCCTCTCTTTCTTAGGAAAAAAATCAACACAATGATGTTAGGGGGGAAAAACAGTTAACACAAAGATGGGCAGAAAAGCTATCCTTTAAAAAAGTATAATTCTATCACTAAAAATTTGAAAAACAATTATTTCCATTCCTGTAACTCCAAATCTCCAATGCTTTCAACACACTGCATAGCATAATAAATGGATCTTTGAGATTTTAAAAATAAATTCTAGATTTTTATATAGTTATTCATTTTTATGGTAATTATTATTGTCTGCTGTATCACTGTATTTTTAATTGTTTTTTTAATTGTAGGGTATTGCAAGTTTTAATCTTATGTAAACTGCCAAATACAGTGCTTAAACTAATGGGACAGCATATAAATTGAATTATATATATTTTTTCCCATTGCACTCTTCAAAGTAAACACAGGGATGATCTGTCAGAAGATATTGCCTGTGACATAAGTGTCACAAGATAAATACAGTAATTACTTTATAATCCTGCTTCAGTTTAAGCCACTGGTTCTTAACCTTGGGTTACTCAGGAGTTTTGGGCTGCAACTCCCAGAAGCCTTCACCACCAACTGTGCTGGCTGGGGTTTCTGGGAGTTGCAGTTCAAAAACATCAGAATAACAAAGGTTAAGAACCACTGGTTTAAGCCATCCATTCCTTCAGATGGCCTTAAAGCTTGGAAAAGTAATTTTGGGGCCTTGCCAATGGCCATGCTGGCTAAGGGTTTTGGGGTGTTATGGATGAAAAAAGTAACTTTTCTAAGCTCTGCATACAACTCAGTGTGGAATAAGACTAACGATAACATTCTGAAGAGATATTCACCAAACCATACCAAAGGAAGATTCAGACATAAGCTCCTAATGTATAGAGAGTCACAGCAGTCTGTTTATCCAGATCTCAGTTCTCTACTAGTATTTATATATTGGCCAAAATCCTGTTGCTTACAGTAGTAAATCACACTAGAGTAGACCTAGATATGGATTCCATGAGTCAATTCCTGTGTTAAAGTAAGTTACAATTAGAGTAAGCCCATTTGAATCAATGGAACTTACAGAGGGGTTAGGGACGTGGTGGCGCTGTGGGCTAAACCGCAGAAGCCTGTGCTGCAGGGTCAGAAGACCAAGCAGTCATAAGATCGAATCCATGTGACGGAGTGAGCGCCCGTCGTTTGTCCCAGCTCCCGCCAACCTAGCGGTTCGAAAGCATGCAAATGCAAGTAGATAAATAGGGACCACCTCGGTGGGAAGGTAACAGCGTTCCGTGTCTAAGTCGCACTGGCCATGTGACCACAGAAGATTGCCTTCGAACAAAACGCTGGCTCTATGGCTTGGAAATGGGGATGAGCACCGCCCCCTAGAGTCGAACACGACTGGACAAAAAATCGTCAAGGGGAACCTTTACCTTTACCTTACAGAGGGGTTAACTCACCAAATTTCTACATAGTACTTTAAAGTGATTTACTACTCTAAGCAGCAGGATTTCAGCCAATGCGTCATCAATGCATTTACTAAACATGTAATTATAAAACCTGGCTTTTTGTTTATGTGCCATCAAGTCGGAACCAAAGTATAGCAACCCTAACAGAACTTGCACGAAGTGAGTGAGATCTTTTAAAGGAGTGGTTTATCAGTTTTACACCCCCAGTGAGTGTCCATGGCTGAGTGGGGATTCAAACCCAAGTCTCTTGGGTCTTAGTCCGTCACTTTACCCACTACAACACAGGGAACTGTAAAGTTGGCTTACAGTTATTGAAAAGGCCAGTACAGAGATGAACTAATTGGAAACATTGTTATTCAAAAACATCACATTGGCATTTGACAATTAAAATAACAAATTCTAAATTTCTAAAATTTGTAATGAATTACTGGTAAACAAAGTAATGTTTAACAAATTCTTCATAATGCTGGTCTTTAGCTATTTACATGATGAAACTATGCAAATAGGTTCTACCGAACTGTAGACATACTGTTTAGCAATATTCCTCATTCTTTAGAACAGGGCTCCGCAGTCCACGGACTGGTCCCGATCTGTGACTTTGGAAGGACTGGGCTACTGAGACAGATGAATGGCGAGGAGGAGGTGAGCGATAGGCAAAGCTCCACCTCCTGTCAGCGCGCTCCTATTAGGTTCTAATACTGATGATGATATGACAGGAGGCGGAGCTTTGCTCCCTGCTCCCCTCCTCGCTCCCCTCCTGCTGCTGCTAGATCAGCTGTGCCTGTGGCATTAGACTCTAATAGGAGCCTGTGCTCCCATTAGGTTCTAAGCCACTGCTATTCTAGCAGGAGGTGGAGCTTCAATTGCAGCTCACCTCCTGCTTACCACTCATCAGTCCTGACACAATACTATTATGATGATGATGATGATGATGATGATTGTGATTGTGATTGTGATTATGATGATGATGATGATTATTATTATTATTAATTTATTTTATTTATACCCCGCCTATCTGGGCGACTCGTCCACTCTAGGCGGCAATACATGTAATGAGCTCAATTCAAAGCTATCCTTCAACAACCTAGTGCATAACAAGTACCCCCACTTTGGTCCTTGGGAGAAAGGTCTTCAACTAAACCAGTCCCTGGTGTCCCAGTGGGGACCACTGCTTTAGAGCGTTTCCCACCTTAAGAAATGTTTACATGCTAAATGAGCATACGTATATGTTTTTCCTTAAAGACAACAGCACAAACATTTTTTAAAATAGGGCGTCTTGATAAGCAGCTAAAATTTGTGATTGCCATGACTCTGATCTTCCATTAGCTTTGGGATTGGAGTTCTCTGAGCAATACCCAAAACTATACAGGATTCCTATTTCCCAGACCTAGTTTTAGGAAAGGGGTTTATTTAGCCTAACTATAAGCTTGGGGGAAAAGAGAGCCTCACCAATATTCACTGGGAGCAAGGTTCCCTCTAAGCAAGGCACATGCGCATGCACGCAAGCCTCTGCCACCCTCTGTGCAGCTGTCTTCCTGCTCTATGCTCCAAATACTGATGGAACTCTGCGCATCGGAGGAGCAGAGTCATGCGCATGCATAGGAGCAGTCATGTGTGAGACAGAGGTGGAGCCCACCCAGAAAAGCTGAAAGTTAGAGGGTACGTTGACTAGGAGTCAAGAGGTGAGACCATGATGGGGATTCCTATCTAAAGGACTTCTGAAACTGAACTAGAACTGTGACACCACCAATTACAGCCAATTACCATCACCTATAGCAGCAGAGAGAGAGAGAGAGAGAGAGAGATGAGAATGGCCGATCTATAGCTGCCTTTTGATAGAACTGTGCAGAATAATTTTCCCCACAACAGCCCAACTATTCAGAAAAATGAGTGCATTTGGAATGAAGAAGAATGAAGCTACTTTTCACACCAGCCCCACTGGTCAATTAGAGTTCCATCTGCCTTCATCCAATGAAAACATAGCATCTCAGTTTTCTGAGAAAAAGAGAAGCTGCCTGAAAATTACACAAGCCAGAATTTTGGGGATGAAATCATTGCCATGGGGGAAGCCAGCAGAACTGACTGACGACAACCACACACTCCGTCTTTCTTTCCCATGTTGTCCAACTGCCCTGGAGCATAACAAAGTTTAAAGGTTTCTCCTTTATCTTCTTCACTCAGTCTGTGAGATCATCATAAGGGTATGCCCTTGGTGCACAAGCACTCGCTTACAGCTCCTCAGGCTTTGTCTGCGAAAGTTCATTTGTACCTCTATGAAAAATGAGAGTGCATATGACCCAAATGTGCATGAATGCACAAATATGAAAGCAAGCCCACGCCTGTGCCTGAAGAAAAATCGTGAGTGCTTCAGTGGAAAAAAAAAAACCTAGCAGAGACATTGCACGCAAAGCTATACACATTTGATATATGTATCTTGGGCAGTCAGCTCAAAACCAGCATATGGTTCTCAAGGAAAAGTACATTTCCTGCCCCCTCATTCTAGGAATTCACCATCCTGGGTGAACAAAATGTTGTGGATTCTCTTCCACACAATGACTATTTAGTACTGTCTTCTTACGGCTCCCTCTGCCACCAAGATGCGTAACAGGCAGCAAATGCTTCCTTGAAGGTAACTCAAAACAAAGAGTGCTTCCAAACCACAGCTTCGGAAAATTTTCTGTTTTGTTTTTTGCAGTACAGTTGCCAAATGTAGTTTTTTTTTTTTAAAAGAACCTTTTTCAACTTCTGTTTCAGAGAAAGCTTTTGCCATGCAACTGTCCTGCCTCGTTCGTGGAATTTTACATGGGGTCCTGAAAAAAATTGTTTTCAGTTACCCTCCTGCATTTTCCCCAGCAGTTCCTCTTGCCCTGCTTTTTTTCTTTTCAATACTCCACAAAAATTCTAAAAAGACAGAACAGCTGCAAGTGTCTCTTCACTGGCAGCGCCAACAGCCTTCAGTCTGGAAACACCCAACATATGACAACTGTAGCAGCAGAAAACCCTGGCGGGGACAGCCAATGGCTACCCTGAATAGGATGTTTTTAAATTAGCACAGTTATAGCCTTTCAAAAGCTTTAACAGGGCTAGTAAACTGCCCTGTTTAGTTCTTTTTTGTAACAGGAAAGAGTGTGTTTGAGCTATCACATGGTCCCCCAGAGTAAACCATTTAAAAGCTAACAATTGCAAGGAAGGTCAAACGTACCACAGTGAGGGTGACTACAGGGCATTTAGCCAGCAGGCTGGGCTGCTGCAGAGACAAGCGGGTTCACTTCTCAAGACGGAGATCAGACAATCTTTCCAAGCGCGAACCAGCCTGAACCCACAGCGCTCCTAACTGCACCTTTCTGAGCCTGCCAAGGGCTTCTACTTTTTTCTGGTGTAGGGAAGGATCACTCTGTTTTGGCTTTCCAGCAATCTAGCTCCAGCAGTATAGGATTGCTGGAACTAGACAGAAAGAGAACCTTCTTCACATTTGCTAATATTGTGAAGTGGCTTAATAAGACAGCCACTTCAGGATATCGACAAATTAATCACATCCTTAACTCTCTGGAGGGGCTGGTGGTAGATTTAAGTGTGTATTAAGGCAGTGGATATTTGCTGCACCAGTTTTTTTAAAAGACAAATGGAAAGCTTTCACTGCACCACTTTTTAAAAAAATTAATGACAAAAGAAAGTATCCTCCTGGAAGCTTTTGTTTATTTTTCTTTTAAAGGTCCAGCAGAAAGCCTCCCCAATTTAGCTCCTGGCAGGCTCTCGACCAGATCTTTTAAGAGAGAAGCAAACAAAAGCTTCCAGGAGGATGCATTCCATCTGTCATTAATTTTTTTAATGGTGCAGTGAATATTCACTACCCTAATACTGTACACACTTACAAATGTCTTTTCATTTTCTCAGGCCCTCAATGGAGCTGAGGAAGTGATTAATTTGCCAATATCATGAAGCAGCTGAAAGTCACTTCAAGATATTGGCAAAGCCTGCAGACCACATAGGGTTGCTTGAGGTCTATACACCATTTGGATGGAAGAATTGCACCAAATGGCATACCGGCTCTCCTAGTGGCCATATTTAGCTCAATCCAGCCAGCTCCTTTCGCACCCTGTAGGGCAAGCTCTGTGCTTTTGAAATGAGCACTTTTCACCCTCCCGGCATGAGGGTGGTCAAGTGGGCATAAAGGCATTATATAGCTGATAAAGTCTTCCCCGAACAGTGCCTCTCTGGGGCCAGATATAGGACCTGCTCCTCTATCCTCCAGCTGTGAAATCTTCCTTGCAATGTTTTAATATACAACTTTATAAAAGCCATAAAAGCCTGGAGGCCCAGCATATAGCAGGGGTTGCTGGAAGTGAGGAAGCAACCTGTTTAGAAAGATAATTTATGCATCCTGCAGTACTTGCTTTTAGAGAAAATTGCTTTGCCTTTGAAAATGATGCGACGAAGGGAAATTAGCAAGCTCTTCTTGGTGGCTGCAATCCTTCTGTATCCATATACTTGATTAAAGTGACTAAAGGTAAAGGTTCCCCTTGACATTTTAGTCAGTCGTGTTCGACTCTAGGGGGTAGTGCTCCAAGCCGTAGAGCCAGCGTTTTGTCCGAAGACAGTTTCCGTTGTCACATGGCCAGCGCAGCTATACACGGAACACTGTTTACCTTCCCACCAAGGTGGTACCTATTTATCTACTTGCATTTACATACAGTGGTGCCTCACACAACGATGTTAATTGGTTCCAAAAAAATCAACGTTGTGTGAAACATCGTTCTGTGAAACACCATTTCCCATAGGAATGCATTGAAAACTGGTTACCCGTATTTTTCGCTCCATAAGACGCACCTTTCCATAAGACGCACCAATTTTTTAGGAGAAGAAAACAGGAAAATATAATCTGTTTTCTTCGCTCCATAAGACGCACAGACTTTCCACCCCCGTTTTGTGGGGAAAAAGTGCGTCTTATGGTGCGAAAAATACGGTAATCCGTTCCAATTGGAACGGATAGCCATCGCTGAGTGAAAATCCCCATAGGAAACACTCCCATAAAGCTGGCAAAAATGTCAGAAGGAAGCAGCAATATCTGTTGGAAATGTAAAAAAAAATGGGATCTTATTACCATATGTGGTGGTCATGTGAAAAAGCCAGGGCCTATTGGTCACAGTTGTGGGGTATGATACAGGGAATTATTCAAAGGAAACTAAATTTTAAACCTGAAATAGCATTGTTAAGCATTATGCCAGAGATTACTGATAAGAAAGTTAAATATTGTTTGATGTATATACTGTTAGCAGCTAGAACACTCTGGGCCCAAAAATGGAAAAGTGAGGAGGTACCTACAATGGAGGAGTACCTGAAGAAGCTGTTGGACATTACAGAACTGGACACATTATCAGAAGCACTACGAGATCAACCAAGAGACTATGCAAAACAAAGCTGGAACTTAATATATGTTTGGGCCCAGGGTCAGATATGAAGATAGGGTAATGTGGTTGGTGAACTGTGTTGGTTTTTTTTTCTTTTTCTTCGTATCTTTTGTTTTTCCCTCAGCTGTGTTTGTTTATGTTTTAATGCTCTCTGAAATTTGGGAAAGTTGATCTGTATCGAGGTCTGAACCCTTGTCCTCAAAGGCGGGAAGGTGTGGGGTAGTTTGTAACCCAAATTAATAAAAAAAAATAAAGGGAAAAAAATCCCCATAGGAAACATCGCTGTGTGAAACAATGTTTCCTCCATTGGAATGTATTGAAGCCGACTCAATACATTTCAATGGCTTTGCGAAGTCCTTTTTCACTCCTGTAAAAGTGTCTTACAATGTTTGGAAGCCGTTTTAAATGCTTGCAATGGTTAGCCCACTTCCTGAAACCTATGCAAACTGATTTTGGTGTTGTTCTGACACTTCGTTAATTTATGGTAATTTTTTGTTTTCTCCATTGAAAACCATTGAATGGTCTGTCTAATGGTTTCCAATGGAGAAAACAAAAAATCATCATAAATTAACGAAGTGTCAGAACAACACCAAAATCAGTTTGCATAGGGTTCAGGAGGTGGGCTAACCAGTGCAAGCATTTAAAACAGCTTCCAAACATTGTAAGACACTTTTACAGGAACGAAAAAGAGACATCGTTGTGTGAAAATCCCCCATAGGAAACATCGCTGTGTGAGGTGGCAAATTTAACAGAAAAAGGCATCGTTGTGTGAATTCATCGTTGTGTGAGGCACCCGTTGTGCGAGGCACCACTGTACTTTCGAACTGCTAGGTTGGTGAGGAGCTGGGACAAGCGACGGGGGCTCACTCCATCACGTGGATTCGATCTTACGACTGCTGGTCTTCTGACCCTGCAGCACACAAAGGCTTCTGTGGTTTAGCTTACAGCGCCACCACGTCCCTTAAAGTGACTAAACATATGACTAAATGATAACTGAGACTCAAACAACCTCTAGACAAGTATCTGTCAATCAGATTTGAAAAAAAGACTATTACGGAGTATTGATAAGCTGACACTGTTAGAACAATAAAACATGATACTGTACTCATTCTTACATTTTGCCCAGACCCGCTTGGCAAGAAGCAATGTCAGCAAGAGTAATAAGAATAATACGAATAATCATGATAACAATAGCTTGGCCACTCCCATCCATTTCATCTGTTTTCCTGACTGGAACATAATGGCTGATGACACCCTGAATCCCCACCTGTGAGAAACTGAAAACTCCTGGAAGGACTTTGATTTCTTTGCTAAAGCCCCCAAAATTCTGTCTGGAGCAATTCCTGATGACTTCTGGGGGCTGAAATATTAAAGTTCCACGAACTGTTGCCGATTTTTCCGACTCCCGTGTATTGGAGTCAGGCTTTGCAGAGTTGAAGCCCTGGTACTTTCTGAACAGCTGGCACTGGCACTATCCACCACTATCCCACCTCAAGGAGCACATCACCCTTTATGAGCCTGCCCAGGTGTTAAGATCATCAGGAGAGGCCTTTCTGTTGGTTCCACTACTTTCACAGGTACATTTGGTGGGGACACCGATGTGGACCTTCTCTGTTGCTGCTCCCAAACTCCAGAACTCCCTGCCACAGGCCAGACTGGCCCCATTTTTGCTGTCCTTCCACAAGCAAAGACCTTTTTTGTCAGGCAAAGTTTCCTTTAAATACTGTATTTTAATGATGTACGCCACCTTGTTTCCTTTTTATGGAGAAAGGCAGGGTAACATTTTAAATAAATAAAATAAATAAATACCCCTCTGGCTTCCCTGTTCCCTCTGAGCTTAACTGCAACTCATAGGAGCTGAGAGGTAAATGAATTTCCCAAGGAAATTGTGCTGGGATAAAAACCCATAGGTTTAACTATGTATCCAGAGGCTACCACAACCACCTTCCCCAATGACTACAGGTGCCACTTCATAAGATTTCAGATGACTAAATTTATCTCATATAATGGCACACTGGTGAGGAAAAGGAGTGGGTGGAACCCTGAGCAAGAAATTCAGTTTCCCCCGATTCCCACTGCAGCATTTTTGGCTGTTGCAGTGAAGGCCTTGGGTACACTAGCCTCTCACTTGTTCATTCCAGACAGATGGGACTCCCACCGCAACGACCACTGAACCTGAAGGGAAAGGCTAATGAACTTCAGCTAATGACTGTATATATATTAGGTTTAATTTAGCCACCTGAGTCCCTGACTTGGAAGAAAGGCAAGGTATCAAATCAAATAAATTTAAACCAGTATGTCACTATACTCCACAGTTATGCATCATTAGACACACTGGAGGAGAAACTAACATGCAAACACAGCACTGCTGTGTGTATGACGTGTACATGTGTATCTTGTTTCAGTCTGACTAAAAGTGCAACCTCCTATGCATCAACAACGTCTAAGGGCTGCAGAAGTCAGGGCCAGTTTCATTGAGTCTTCATGGAAACAACCTGGAATCAGCCCTAGTTGGAGCCAGTGAGCCATATTAATTTTGGGGAGCCAATTCTCCCAGTACAGTACTACATGCAGGTGTTATGTGCCATCAACTCACGTCTGACTTACAGTGACCCCAACAGTTTTCAAGGTATGTGAGGTATTTAAGGAGTGGTTTTTATCAGTGCCACACCTGGCCCTGTGAGTCCTCATGGCTGAAGAGGGATTAGAATTCAGATCTCTTGAGCCCTAGTCCAACATTCTACCCTCTACACTGCCTTGTCTTTTTTCTTTTCTTTTCTTTTCTTTTCTTTTCTTTTTTGCTAGATGCTCAGCACAGAACCAAATATTGCACTGGGAAAGGCCTTGAGAATATTTCATGAGGTGCTAAAATTATATGCCAGTATCGAAATGTACTTGTATTTTTGGCATTGCTAGATTAACTTTGGTGCATTTCCTCCCCACCAATACAAATAATAATTGAAAGTACTGAGACAGAGTTAAAAGGCAGTATTTGGCTAGTACCCAGATTTTTATGCACAAGGGTGAAGCAAGATATAAGCCAAGTGTTCAAAGATTCACAGCAATCTGTACACAGAGCCCTGTTTGACTCCGTCTTTCATGTGACTACATTCATCAGGTGTTGATTCATTCAGTCATGAGACAGAACTGACACTTGAGCAAACAAGGATGCAAGGTCTAACTTCAAAAGAATGGCAATGCCTGTTCTGCCAGTTTACTGTATGAGAAAAAAAAAAAAACAAGGGAAATGCAGTCTGCCAAAGGTAAAAAGCAAACCATTCTTTGCAACTGTCATTGGTTCCAAAAGTTACTTTCACTGTTGCTTTAAACAAGTCCCAGGAGACACTTTTGGCCTGAAAGAATTGTTTTCATTTCAATCTTGGCTTGCTTTGTTCATTTATTTGGGTTAAGAACAGATTCCAGGCACTTTGGCTACCCTTCAGTGCACTTTACTGGAAGTAAGGCCCAGTAAAGACAGTGGGCCGTACTCCTTATGTGAAGAATTGCAGCTTCTTTAAAATAACTTTCATTTTTCACTTCTATCTAGAAATAATATTCACACATTTCATAAAATTATGTACTTTTTAATCACAAAAACATGATTGCCAGTTTAGACAGCAAAAACCGACCTCTACACTTCAAAGTGTC
Organism: Pogona vitticeps; assembly: GCF_051106095.1. Lineage (NCBI taxonomy): Eukaryota > Metazoa > Chordata > Lepidosauria > Squamata > Agamidae > Pogona > Pogona vitticeps. The sequence continues at coordinate 103,963,646 of NC_135784.1, forward strand.
ATAAAACTCCAATACTGTAAGAGTTCAAACAGTATTTTCCAGACCTTGGGAAAAGATACAGCACTAAAAATGCACAATATATTAGAAAAAAGAACTAGAGAACAAAATATGTAACACAAAATGAGCCTATCTCTCCTCATGCTTTAAGTGACAGGATACAAAAAGTGCTTAACTTGGGCTGGGGTAAAGTGCCCAGAGATGCATAATTTGAACATTTTCATTCCAACAAAAACATTTATTTGGTCAAACAAAATATGAGAGTATTTTGGATGAAACATTCTGAAGTACTTTAGTCAGAATTACATATATATAGCAGGTTCCCCATTATTATTCCTGTGAGGGAAGTATCTTACAAAAAAAATGAGAGGTTGGAAAATTCACTTTTCCAAGGACTACAATTCCCAGAATGCCCTTGCCAGAATTACTGCCACAAGTGTGACAGCCCAAAACTTCACCTTTGCCAAGGTCTGTCCAACAGCACCCATGTCTGGTTCTTCGCTCAATCTCTCTGCAATAAGATGGACATTTTGAGAATATCCCTGCATTCTCTTGACTTTTAAAATTGCACACCAGTCACTGATAGATACAGAAGATGAATATGCTGCCACGTGATAACGAAGCAAGGGGAAGCACCTCACCCCAAAACATTGGAACAAACTACTACCATTGTTAAATCAAGTTATAATGTTTTTGGATTCTTACCCGAGCAGCTGGCTCTTCTAAGAATTCAAAGCTAAACTGCAGCCACACTCAATTTTACTTGTCCTTCTCACAGTCTCAACACTAATCACCACATGCTTCTTAAGGAAATTTGTGTTTCCTTGCCCTCTCTCACCTCCTCAGAGTGCAGATTTAAAACTGGTTGTTGTTTCCCCCTTAAGAAAAGCTGAGTCTGCACAACTGTGCTATTTGTCATTTTGGCTGCTTTATACTGTATTCCCTAATGATACTTGCAGGGGTAAAATGGAAAGATAGGGCATTCCTCTCGACAGACATACAAGAAGCAGCAGCCAAACCCCAATGATATCAGGACAAGATGGTCCAGCTCCCATAGCAGCTTGTCTGGCCAGATGGGAGTGGGGATTCAGATTTCCATACTGAAGTTTCCCTACTGAGCCATACTGGTTTATGGATACCGAGGCTACTTAATCAACATTAAAAAGGACCTTGTTGGTAAGAGGATCAAAATCTCTATGATCCTTGGAAGGCTTCGAATAGGGACGGGAAGCACGTGGCCCCAAGATGAGGCAGGACTGCAACTCCTGCCATTCCTCAGTGTTGTCCACACTCCCTAGAGGTCATGGGAGAGGCAGTCCAGCATCCTGACTACAGCTCTGCAAAATTGTCATTTGGATTACAACTGTTCAAATCACCAGTATGGAAACCAGCCGTATTAACTGGGGCTTCTGGGAACAACAGCCTAAAGACCAGCAGATTTGGGGAAATGTAATTTTAAAAAGTAACTTTATCCAGCTCTGCTCCTAACCTCATCGCCCAGCAGATATTTTCTAAGCTCTGATCCTAACCCTGCCACCAACCGGATGTAGAGATTAGGATTGCTATGCTCATTAAGCAGCTGAGAATCACCCTGTCTTTTCTTTTGCACACAATGGAAACACATCCAAAACATGCATCCAAGGGAACTCTTTTTTTTTTTTTAGTTTTCTAAACTGTGATATATGTAAAATATTGTTTTACAGAACTAAGAATTTAAAAGCAAAAATATAAAATATGAAAACTGAATTACACCAATATTCTTTTAAACAAATACTCAAATACTGGAATCCAGACATGGAGCAAAAACTGAGCACTTTGCTGTAGGATATTTCATCAATTAAAAAGTCCCAACCACTGAATAAACAGTGTGGTTAAATTCAACATTTTGATTAACATTGTGTCCCCATGATAGCTGATTCCTGTGTCTACTTTCACAGACACACAAGGCTATGATTTAATCAACATATAATTTAAATACTGTTATAAATTTCAGAAATCCTTTGCAAATTTACATTGCCAGCAGTTTTAAGTTTTTAATGAGAAATATAAGAAAACTGTGATGCTTGCTGGTATGTACAAATAGGACCAGAACCTTTAACACAAATGGGGAGTGGGGGAATTGGATTAGATTAGGCATCCTTCAGTCTCGAGACACTATGATAACGTGCTCTGTATGGAGGACATGGAACAGTGTCTAGTGTGGCTGAGGAGGCCGATTCGAGAGTGACAATCCCTGAAGATACATCCACACTGAAGACAAATACAATCTGTCCCCTGTCCAGCTCCCTGATTTTGCTGGTTTCAGGACTGTCTCTTTGCCTCGATCTGCTGGAAAGGGTCTCTTCCAATTGGAAGAGGCTGTGATGCACCGCCTGCCTCCAGGCTGAACACTCAGATATCAAGGTTTCCCATCTGATAAGGTCCATTCCCAAGGCCTTCAGATCCTGCTTGCAGATGTATCGCAGTTGTGGTCTCCCTCTGGGGCAATTTCCCTGCACTAATTCTCCATACAGGAGATCTTTTGGAATCCGACCATCAGCCATTCTCACGACATGCCCAAGCCAACATAGATGTTGCTGTTTCAGTAATGTATGCATGCTAAAAAATTCCAGCTCGATCTAGGACTACTCTATTTGGAACTTCGTCCTGCCAGGTGATACCAAAAATGTGTCGGAGACAACGCATATGAAACATGTTCGGCTTCCTCTCCTGCCGTGCACAAAGGGTCCAGGACTCACTGCAGTACAGGAATGTGCTGTAGTGGGGGAGTGGGGGGAATCCGAGCTCAGAAACATTAACTTCTCCAGCTATGTGATTCTAGGAATTGTCGTCCAATAAAAACAACCCTTCTGAGTCTGTCAAAAATGCAGTGAGTAACTGTAGTTGAATAATCACAAATGAGAATAGAAAAAATTACATTTTAGACCAGTATAGAAATCAGATATGAAATCTAACAGATATGGAAAGTATAAAAGCACTGCAGGCATGGAACCTGTTTGAATAAATAGATATACTACATTATGACTGAAACATGATAGCTGCAGTTTTGGTAGTTAACAGAGTTATGAGGATGTAGCTTCTTCACTAGACAGAAGAGGATGATCACACAGTCTGAGTGTTGATGCCTTGTATTCGTGAAGGCTTTCACGGCCGGGATCTAATGGCTGTTGTGGGTTTTTCGGGCACTTTGGCCATGTTCTGAAGGTTTGTTCTTCCTAACATTTCGCCAACACAGAGCGCTGTCCTCTGAAGACGCCGGCCACAGAGACTGGTGAAATGTTAGGAAGAACAACCTTCAGGACACAGCCAAAGAACCCGAAAAACCCACAACAACCATGCTGATGCCTTGTTCTGCTGCCTGGTGCTCTATTGTGAGGAAGAAGTGGACATGAGAAGAGTGTTTTGCACTGCAGGAAAGGGGTGTGTATTAAAAAGGGGCGTGCCTTCTGAAGTTCGTGAACAAATATTTTGCAATGTAATTCCAAGTATCATGCACAGAAAAGGAAATGAAAACTCTCCCCAAAAAGATGAGAATGAATGAGCAGATGTAAGGACTTAAGGAGTGCCATTAAGCCTGAAGGTTAATGATTGCATTAATGTACGTATCTGCATACTCTTTTGACAAATCAAGCATGTTTAACGGTGGCACACTTCATACAACCATACAATCTCATCTCACGGCAGAATAAGAATGTAACGGGTGAAGTGATGGTTTAGCACACACAAGTGAAACTACATATAAACTGGCTTTTCACATATACATCCATATGTGCAAAACTCTAATGCCGGTGTGCTGCAGACGATGCAAGGAAGAAGGGAAGGGTATCTGCCTTCTCTTCCACTATGGAAAATGAATTGGCAGCCAGTTGTATAAACTAAGCCTCTCTCACATTGGTGCTGAGCCAAGAAACAGGAAATCTAAGATGATTGATCCTCCCACCACTATCAGATGTGCAAGCCTTCAGCTTTGTAAAGGACTATGCATTTCTATCTCATTTTTGTCTGCTTCTCATGTAGATTTGGCAGGGATCCAGAGAAAGGGCACATACATACAGAAGACAACCACATATACAGATATTTTTTGTTTAAGATGCAGGAGTTGGCACATTCTATGTTTAAGATGCAGGAGTTGGCACATTCCAGGCACAAACCTCTGTTCCGCTGCCATCTGTTTAAAGAGCTGGTTCTTCAGCAGCAAGGAGTGCAGTGCCACAAACAGACATTAAAAGGCAGATGCCAGGGTGAACAATGTGAAGCTTTAAGTAAGAACTCTCCAGCTGTTTCCTTGGCTTTAGGAAAGAGAGGAGACACTGCTGCATGTGTCTGCACAAAACCTCTTTGCAAGACATGCTACAGCTGAACCACAAAGAGGTGCATACAGATAAAGGAAACCATAGATGCCAACCCACTAGACCTTCCTGCATCCCTCCCCCCCCAGGGGACATTACATCCACCAGGCTGGAATGCCCACTTGCAGAATTCGGAATTACTCTGTTCTAGAAAAGGAGAAGTACCTTACAGATGTCCAAGTAATAATAAGAGCTGTTCTTTTACATACCAGGTGCAGTTTTTCCCATTCTACTTTCCTCCTCCCTTGAGATGCCAGAAGCTGAATTTCAGGTTTTCCTCATGGAAAGCATATGCCTTAACAGCTGAGTTACCATCTAGACGTTTCCCAAAAATCCTCTGAAAAGGCTTAGAAAGCATGAGCCACTCTAGTCCGAGATCTGGTAGGAGGCCTTTTACGGTGAGGAGACACCCAATTTTCTGAAAGTAACATCTTGACATTCCCATGTTAAATAATCACTGCCAACGTGCAGCTTCAGTACTTCTTCTGCAAGGAACCATGGTCACTTTGTTTATACAAATAATAGACACCTGGATGTGAATTTCACTACCATTAAATAAATACAGGAGACAACTGTTTGCACACCTGAAGAAATGGATTTGGATCCACCAAGGCACAACCATACATCTGTTTAAAACACTCCAAAATTATGCCTTCTTTTCTTTTTCCCCTTTTCCTTTTACCCACACGAGATAGACGAATACAACTACTTCTTTGGATACAAACCCACACGTTCCCACCTCTTATCTCAGGTGCACGCACACCCAGCTTGTTGCGCTGCTGTTAAAATGAAGGCGAGGAGAATCATATTAGCAGCCATCCCTTGCTTCTTTAAAGAGGGTCTTAGTCTGAATAGCAGGCAACAAGTGTGGGGGATTTTTCATGGAAACAGAGAAAATAAGAGGCATATGAGAACTGGCAACTCAACAGAACCTCTCTACTCTTGTTTTTAGACGTCAGTGATAATGCCATTGCAAAGGGATAGTCCCTTCTGAATGGAATCTTTCTGTTTCAAGAAAGACCAAACGGTTGTGCTTCACACACGTCCCCATGCAAATGTAGGCCATGATCCAACCCTTCAGAGTCTAAAAATGGCACAGCACATACATTGCCCCACCAGAATGGGAGTGACAGGGGCATGTCTTCCCATGGGTGCCTTGTGACCACAGCAGGGGGTGCATGTACACACACATACCCTGAAATGTTATGGTTAAGGGCCTCCCTGCTCAGTTTGTGAACTAACCCTGGATCTTCCTCTGCCACAGTGGGATTTCCACTGAAGCAAGCATTAACCTATCTTCCTGAAGACTGGTGCCTGCTGGAGAAAAGCCACAGAGTAGACATCTGTCATGCAGTTAAGAGTGTCTCTTATTATCCATGCAGTACAAGAGAGGCAAAGCTGTAGCACCTCCGTACTGGACATAAGTCACCCTGGTTTCCTTGGGAAAGATTTAAGCACAAGTTCAGCTCTCAGCTCAAGTGGATATATAGTTATGTTTTTGCAAGACTTTCCCTTATTTATAGGGGAGTATTTTATTAAACAAAAGAGTAACAGACTAAGCATTGCAGGTAAGGAATCAAAACTTCAGTGCAATAATTTTAAAGGCTGGCATAGGATATGGCATGCTCACCATTCAGAAGAATGCTTCAGATATTAACAATGCGGTCAAATGCATGGCTACTCAGAACAAATTCCACTGATGACAGGGTGCCCCACTCTCAGGAGCATAGGATTGCAGCCTAGAGAAATATTAGTGTGTTACAATCACCTAATCCATATTCAGAATACATCTTGGGAACACATCCAAAATGATGGTGGGTTTTTCCTGTTGTTTACTGACAAAACTCTGCATATTCTTCCTAACTTAACATTGATCACAGTCAGTGAGACAAAAGGAAATGATACACATTGTTTCTCAACACAATGGGGTCTACATCAAATGTAATCCTAATCAAAACGGTGCACGCAAACTCATGTAGGTAAGCACAAATTCCTTCCTTGGCTTATTCACAAGCATGTGATGATGCATGTGCTGCTAGAATGCAGCAACAGGATGTCTTGTGTAATGATGATAACATCCTACCAGTTATTCTCCCCTCTGACAAATATAACCAGAAGCAGCTTTTTAAAGCAGCAGCAGCAGAAAGGAGGAGATCCAAACAAAAGCATTAAAAACGGATGCTTAGACACCACATCACCCAGATGCTTAGATCCTCACTTCATCCAGGGAGGATGTGGCTTGCAACATGGAGCAAAAACACTCCTTCTGCAGCTTTATGAAAAAACTGGCACAACCAAAGTTGAATCATTCCTACTACTAAGGCAGGACAGCAAATTGAAGCAGGCATCTCAACGTAATTCTTCCTAGTGCTGCACAGTGTTCTTCCCTTTGATTTCAGAACTCGAATTCCCTTGAATCCTAGACCAGCAAGTCTGTGGTCTGAGAAGAGAGCTTGTTTCTCCTCACCACCTCAGAGTGGAACACCCTCCTGACAGGACCACAGGCTATCCTTCACAGTTTGGTCATTTGCATTCTTCCTAGATGAGAGAATTTTTCATTAGGTAAACTTGGCAAAAAAAAAAAAAATATGAAGGCAAATCGCCAGGAAAAGAAGTATGCATATAGAGTTTTAAGACTACTCAAAGTACTTCACAGTAAGCATGGTGAAGGTATAGGGTTGAATCCAATATTGGGGACCCACAATTGAGAATCACTGCCCTAGAACAACAGCTCCACTCTCCAACACAAGAATTCCAGGTATATCTCTTTATATGAATAAAGACCAAGACAGATCAGATGTACAGTGGTGCCTTGCTTAACGACTGCCTCGTTTAGCAATGTTTTCGCTTAACGATGGGTTTTTAAAAAAAGAATTCTATGCATCATTTAACGATGTTTCCTATGGGCGATTTTCGCTTAGCGATTTCGGGACCATGCTTCACATAGCGAATGCATTTTTAGGTCCCCTGTTTCGCTTAACAATGTCCGTTTTTTCAATTTTAAAAGTGTCTTAAAATGTTCAAAAATGTTTAAATGCTTGGAATCGTTAGTGCACCTTCTAAAACATGCACAAACTTAATTTGGCTTTGATCTGACTTTTCGTTAATTTTTGGTGAATTTTTTTCTCCCCCATAGGAAAGCAGTGAAACCAACTTTTGACAGCTGTCAAAAGTTGGGCTCAATGCATTTCAATGGGGGAGGAATAAATTCACAAAAAATTAACGAAAAGTCAGCACCTGTTTTAAATGGTTGGGTTCGTTAGAGCACCTTCTAAATCGTGTGCAAACTTAGTTTGGCTTTGTTCTGAGTCTTCATTAACTTTTTGTTAATTTTCTTCTCCCCCATAGGAAACAATGGAGCCCAATTTTTGACAGCTCCATTGTTTCCTATGGGGGAGAAAAGAATTCACAAAAAAATAACGAAGACTCAGAACAAAGCCAAACTAAGTTTGCACATGATTTATAAGGTGTTCTAACGAACCCAAGCATTTAAAACAGTTGCTGACTTTTCGTTAATTTTTGGTGAATTTTTTCCTCCCCCATAGGAAACAATGGAGCCCAACTTTTGACAGCTCCATTGTTTCCTATGGGGGAGAAAAAAATTCACAATAAATTAACGAAAAGTCAGCAACTGTTTTAAATGCTTGGGTCCGTTAGAGCACCTTCTAAATCGTGTGCAAACTTAGTTTGGCTTTGTTCTGAGTCTTCGTTAATCTTTTGTGAATTTTTTTCTCCCTCATAGGAAACAATGGAGCTGTCAAATTTTGACAGCTGTCAAAAGTTGGTGGGGGAAAAAATTCAGCAAAAATTAACAAAATGTCAGATCAAAGCCAAATTAAGTTTGCACCTGTTTTAGAAGGTGCACTAACGATTCCAAGCATTTAAAACAGTTTTTGAACCTTTTAAGACACACTTAAATTTGCAAAAATGGACATCGCAAAACCATTGAAATGCACTGAATAAGCTTCAATGCATTCCAATGGAGGAAACATTGTATCGCTTAACAATGTTTCCTATGGGTTTTTTCGCTTAAGGACGGCAATCCGTGCCTATTGGAACGGATTAACCGGTTTTCAATGCATCTCTATGGGAAAACGCGTTTCGCTTAACGATGTTTTCCCATAGCAATGTGTTTTTTTGAACCAATTAACATCGTTAAGCGAGGCACCACTGTATTTCAATTGCATATCAAATCATATTTTGAAACACTGAGTCTCCAAACAGTGCTTGATTCATTCTTAAAATTCTAAATTGTAACATACATATACTATGTCTAACATGACTTGCTAGATAATAAAAATTAATAACAAAGTACCTACAAATCAATAAGCAACACACAATGGCAGAGACTAACCTAACCCATACTAAAGAGTTCAAAATTCATCAAACTACGCTAAATGCAACACACCATTCAGTTAAACTATATGTGCCTATGTAATTCATTGCACTTGCCATATCATCCATTGAAATAGATTTACACCTGAACACTAAGATCATGGGTAGAATATAATAATAATAATAATAATAATAATAATAATAATAATAATAATAATAATAATAATAATAATAATAATAATAATAATAATAATAATAATAATAATAATAATAATAATAATAATAGTAACAGTAATAGTAACAGTAATAGTAAGAACGAAATAAAAGTAATCTTAGAACTGCAGAGCTGGTAAGGTTCCCATGGATCATCAAGTGAGCCCCTATGGGGAATCAGACCCCCAATCTCCGGCTCCACAGCCAGATACCTAAACCACTGAGCGATCTGGCAGTTCTAGAATCCTGAACAAAGACTAAAATGACTGATGTAGACGTACAGGAACTACTGCATTTTCCAAAAATCACATGCTCAAGTTGACGAGTAATGAAAAAGGAGTCTTCTGTAGTAGAACATTGCTTGGCAATCTTTTTACTAGTGGCATTATCCAACAGAAGCTGCTTCTATTTCACGTCCATCCGTTATTTAGTGCATGTGTACTCAGCAGCAAATCTTACTGAATTTAGTCAGACCTCATCTCAGGCGAGTGTAGTCTAAGACTGCAGTCTTAGAAACCAAAGCAGTGGAAGGACCAACTGGGAAAGTCATCCAAAAGATACAGAAAGAACCCAAATTATGTGATTTTACAAATTCTGCTGCTGGCACCTACAAAGCACCCTTCCTTCCAGTGTATCACAGGGCTATGGTCACCCCCTCATAAAAAGGCTTTAATCTAGCTGTTACAAAGAAGAAGCGCTGCATACCTGATGTGCAATCAAGACTGGTCCCTGCACTACCTGCCATTTAGATACCTTCAACCACCAATCAATCCTTTATCTGCTGGTATCTCAACATCTTAGTAACAAATGCACACTTACCGCAAAAAAAAATCTGTTTCCTTTGTCTTTTTCTTAGGTCATGTCTTTCCTTGACAGATTCTTAACTGCAAGGGAGGTGTAATGTGTGTGTGTATTCCTTGAAGTGGATATTTGTCATTTGCTGGCATTTAATGTTTGTATGATTTCCTAAATAATGGTTTATTTAAAAATATATGCAGCAAAAACTTGGGTCTTAATATATAAACCACATTTTAAATGATTCATGTAAAACTGAGTTTGAACTAAGAAACAAAACCTAGTCAGAATCCTTGAATAAGCATACTAAGGTTTTATCTTCTACAACACTATTTTCAAATCAAGAAAGACCTCAGTTTCCCAGTTTTTACAACAGCTCCCACAAGCTGACAGGTGGTGGGGTTCTGGGAGTTGCAGTTTTAAAATGTGACTTTTCTTATCTCTGTTTAAAATGTACTGTTGTCAGCCCTGTTTAGGGTTCTAAAAAGAAAAAGGAGCCAAGTTAACAAACCTCCTTTAGGGCTTACACTATGCCTTTGGGGGAGGAGGCCAAGAAACCAAAATACACTTCTTATTTATTTTATTTTATTTATTTATTTATTTTATACCCGACCTATCTGGTCGGTTAAGACCATTCTAGGTGGCTTACAGCAAAAAAAACACAGAAATATATATATAAAAACAGTTTCTACACAGTATTGATACATAGCATTACATACAAGTCTCTGTATACATCTTTAGACATACTGCAAAAAGGGTGGGTAGCAATAAATGAGCACATTATCTTACATGTTATTAATTATTCTCAAAGGAGAAACTGGCACATGTCCCCCACCATCCTGAATTTTGTGCCCCCTGTCCCATGTCTTTAAACTGAACTCATCTCATTTTTTCCTCCCCTACAATGTCGTACTATACATTTTCCACCACTGACTATGGGCACATGGCATTTCCCTCTCTGTGCAAACTTCTAACATAGCCGAGACGTGCACTCAACTTTCTTCCTCACCTTCGAAACAGCTATACTACTGAAAAGAAAGTCCCACAAAGCCATAAACCGGAGAGAACAAGTAATAAACAGATCAGAAGTGGAGGTATCTGGCTCCTGGGCAAGGATACTGAGAAGATCCAATTCAACAAACTCTGAAATGGTGTCCGCATGAGGAATGATTAAATTGAGGCCTCCTCTCACAAGTCCCATTCTGACTCTCAATGAGGTGTAAAAGGGGAAGAAAACTGATCTGCCTTTGCAGCTCTTTTTCTGTTTCTCTCAAGAGGAAAAAAAAACTTTATGCTGAAGGGGAAGGAGGGAAAACTGAAGTACTTCCCACGGAGGCAGAATGCTCTGGAGGCCGTCAGAATATGTCAGATGTCACCATCCAACTTTAATAACCACACAGGAAGCTGCAGGACAAGGAAATGATAACACAGATGACATGGGATAGAGACGAATGCCTGCGAAAGAACAAACTCATGATCACTGTGATGAACGCTAGCCCTGAGGCTGTTTGTCCAGCCACAGCAAAGAAGTATGAAATGAGTTTGGGTTCTCTTTTTTTCCTTTTTTTTTTATCCTGGGCGCAATGGGAAACATTAAACCCAGTGTTTTGGATACAACCCTTAATTTCTTTTCAAAATGCTGGCAGGACTTCTGTTTTCTTGGCTTGCACTGGTATGAAATTTATTAAGGGTCATGTATTTTGCTCTTGCTAACAACTATAGGTCTGCAGGAAACACAACTAAATGGGCTAAGTGTTGAAGATGCCTGCACTGAACCATTCCTCTGCTTTTATATATTTTGCACACACAAAAACCCAGAAAACCAGTGGGGAGAGGAGGAGGAAGACAGCCGTCAGAGGGCAAAGAATTAAAGAATTTAATTAGAAAAACAGGAAAAAACCTTATACTGTAGACTGCAGACAGGCCGCATAAGCCAAACTCACTCTGAATAATAATAATAATAATAATAATAATAATAATAATAATAATAATAATAATAATAATAATAATAATAATAATAATAATAATAATAATAATAATAATTTGTTGTCATTGTAAGTATATACACAGTATACCCATACAACAAAATTCACAGACACCCAGAGACCAGTGGTTTGGGAACGGGCAGGACACCTCTTGTGCTGGCACAAGTGCCTTTATGTTGGTTGATCTCCGATCTGTAGGCACAACAGGATCTGCCAGCACAGCAACAGAAGAGCCCAATAAAGGGACAGAGAAGGGCAGAACCTAAATTATGTCAGCTTCAAACCCCTCTCAGCTCAGCCTTATGTTGGCACAAGGTTGACTCTGGGTAGTCCTAAATAATTTCCAACACCTTTAGGCAGGTAGGGATTTGTATTCAGCACAGTTTCAGTTGGCTTAAAGTCAGCTCAGCCAGCCTGCAGCCCTCTTGGCTAGTCAGAATTGTGCCCTGACACATAAAAGGCCTACAAGGCAAATAACTCTCTAAACTAGCATACAAATTCCAGGAGGAAAAGAGGGAAGTTGGCACTTAGCTCTCAAGATTAACTCTCTCATTCTTAGCCCTAACTCATTAGCCGATCTGCTCAGGTACTGCACTACTTTCTCTCGGGACATGCGCTAGTACTTCAGGTTAGGTTGCGACCATAAATCTCATTGTCTGTAACAGAGAACAGACCAAATGCATGGCATATGTGTGGCAGGAATAAGACAACATCAGCTTGGGGAGTGTTAAACATGAACCCTGGGATGACAGATAAGCTTACTCTTGTGGCAGTGCCAAAGTTGGGCATGGGTCTAGGAAGGATATCAGATTTCAAAGAAAAAGAGACTGGCAAGTAAAAAGATAATAAAATCAAAACCTATGTCCACTCAAACCCTACTCAAGGATTATCCATTATGATGATGTCAACCTGGGCAGAAGACAGCCTTCTGGTCCTACTCCCTTCTTCACACTTTCATCAATCACCTCTGATACATGAGCAACAACAGCTCTGAACCTCACTATCTGTGGAGGTTTTCCACATGAGTCGGGACCTGAAAAATCAGGGTCACTAGTCTTGTCAAGACACCACACACACACACACACACACGGATAACAGAGTTCTTCCTCTTCAGACTCATCATCTTTCATATGTAGAAAATTGTGTGTGGCTGCAGGTGGGGCTAAAATGCTTTCCTCTGTGGTAAATCTGCCTTAATAGAAATGCCCTAATAGCATTGTCATCACACCAGTGATCTCGTGTCACATATAAGCTAGACAGTTTCAAAGATACCCAAATATATTGTACTATATAAGGGCTAAAATTTTAGAATGTCTCACCAATCAGTCAAAAATTTCACCAGTCAGCATGACCGGACTATAGCCTTGCAATTTATTAGGATTGGGAATCACTGATTTATACCCTCAGACTTGGGTTGCTTTATTACCTGTGTGCCTGTGGAGTCATGAAGCTTGTATTTTGAATGCCTTTCTTTTGAATGTCTCCAGCAAAAATAAAACTGAAAGCAAAAGCGCACGGCCTCTTAAGCACCCACGGTTCCCTTCCACCCCAGGATGTGTCCTTCAGTTGAAATTGGGAGCAAGGAATCTCCATATTCTCCAGCATGGGACTACTCTACATTCTCCTGCAGAGCTATATGTCTATGTACCAGTCGAACTCACTTCTCACAAGAAGAGGGCAGTTTTCCTTTTGCAATGGGAGGGGGGAGGGGAGGACTGCAGGGTTATAGAGAGAGAGAGAGAGAGAGACAGTTGGAGGGGAAGCTGTGACTCATCGAGCAGCATTTTTCACTAATCACAGACGAGTGGACGAGTACATTTTTCAAGTCCTATATACAGTACATAAATACAAACCATATACAGAACACTGTACTTATTAAATGCTTTAGTAAGCCTTTAATTTGTCACCCACCTAAGCCTTTCATTTAAAGAGAAACACATGCTTTTGTTGTTGTTGTTGTGTGCCATCAAGTCATCCTGACTTATGGAGACCCTATGAATAAGCATTTGACCAAACTCCGGGAGACAGTGGAAGACAGGAGGGCCGGGCGTGCTCTGGTCCATGGGGTCACGAAGAGTCGGACACGACTTAACAACTAAACAACAACAACAAATAAATAAATAAGCAATCTCCAAAATGTCCTGTCCTCAAATCTCCTGCTCAGCTCTTGCAAACTGAACTCTGTGGTTTCCTTTAAGGAGTCAGTCCATCTTGTATTTCCTGCTCCTTTCAACATTTCTCAGTATTATTATCTTTCCTGGAGAATCCTATCTTCTCCTGATGTGCCCAAATGAGCCATCCCAGTACCATCAGCCCTGATGTTTATAACAGGAGAGGATGAAACATACCTTAACTCTCCTATTAAAATTAGTAGGGGGGAAAAACAAATTAGAAACAAAATAATAACTCTGCATTATTGTGTGCATGTTTTAAACTGACTACAGATTTTGATAGGAGACGGCTAGAGTGCATTTGGAGAGATAAACCAACGGATTATAATAAGAAAGCTGTCAGGATTGCAACTAACCATTACCTGGCTAAGGTGAAGGCTGCTAGACTATCACACTTCGCTGACCAGATAAGCAAAGCTTCAAATCAGCAGGTGGAACTTTTCTGTATAGTTCGCGATCTATCCGGAATTGCTCTGGGTGATGGGCCTCCCACTAATATCTCACCTGACCAACTTGTAGCATTTTTAAAATCAAAAGTGGAGACCATCCGCCCGGATCGCTCTCCTTCTTTAAATATAGTGGATCAAGCAGAGATGTCTAGTGCTCCGCCTTGCCCAGTGACACTTGCTCTCTCAGCCTGTGACACCAGATATGGTGGACAAAGCGCTTGATCGCTGTCGGGCCACCACTTCCTCTCTCAACCCTTGCCCAGCCTGGCTAATCAAAGCAGCCAGGCCCATAACAACTGAATGGGCCACAGCGGTAATTAATGGGTCTATCTCTTGCCCTCAAGGAGACACTCATTAGGCCCATTAGGAAGAAACCAAATTTGGTGGCGGACGACACTGGCAATTAAAGGCCTGTCGCCAATGTTTCCTTCCTCAGCAAAGTGGTGGTGAGGGCGGTGGCTGATCCGCTTCAAGCTCTCTTGAATGAAACCAATGCTCTGGATCCATTTCAGTCGGGCTTCAGGTCACGCCACGGCACAGAGATGGCATTGGTCGCACTGTTGGATGACCTGTTGAGGGAGGCCGACAGGGGCAACATGTCCTTGTTGGTCCTCCTCGATATCTCAACTGCCTTCGATACTGTCGACCATGGTATCCTCCTGGGGAGGCTCTCTGAGTTGGGATTTGGTGGTCTGGTGCTTGCCTGGCTCCGTTCCTTCTTGGAGGACTGTCCCCAGAGAGTGCAGCTTCGGAAGAGTGTTTCAGCCCCGTGGAATCTCAATCGTGGGGTTCCACAGAGGTCGATCATCTCCCCAATGCTGTTTAATATCTATATGAGGCCGCTGGTTAGGGTCATCAGGGGGTGTGGAGCTTTGTGCCATCAGTACGCTGATGACACCCAGCTCTACATCTCCTTTTCACCTGCTTCAGTGGATGCCGTTCTGTCCCTTCAACGCTGTTTGGAGGCCGTACCGCAATGGATGCAGTTGAATGGATTGAGGCTGAACCCGGACAAGACGGAGGTCTTGAGGGTGGGTGGCCCCTCCATTGGCGGTTTGGAAACTCCCTCTCTTTTGGAGGGGGTGACTCTCACTGCACAGAGTGGGGTCCGCAGCTTGGGGATACATCTGGTCCTGGCACTTACCATGGAAACCCAGGTGGCGTCTGTGGCCCGCTCTGCCTATTTCCATCTGTGGCGGATCGCCTAGCTGCGACCCTACCTTGATGGGGGGGGTCCCTCACCACTCTTCCATATGCTCATAATCTTGAGATTAGACCACTGTAATGCGCTCAACATGGGGCTACCTTTGAGGCTGATGCAGAAGCTTCAAATGGTGAAGAATGCGGCAGCCAGACTCCTTAGTCGGGTGAGAAAACACCAGCACATCTCTCCCACTCTGGCTGCCTTACATTGGCTGCCCATTCGTTTCTGCATTAACTTCAAAGTGTTAATGGTGACGTACAAACCCCTAAACGGTTTGAGACCTCGATATTTGGCAGATCGCCTTCTCCCACCTAGATCTACCTGAATTATTTGGCACAGCCAGGATGGATGGTTGAGGGGCCTAACGCCAAGAGAGGTCCGGAAAGAAAGAACTAGAAACCGGGCCTTCTTGGCAGTGGCCCCTGGACTATGGAATAGTCTTCCAACAGAGATCCGCCTGGCACCCTCGCTGGGTGTTTTTAAGAGCCATTTAAAGACTTGGCTCTTTAGGCAGGCCTTCCTTTCTGTCAATACTTCAATTCTATCTTTTTGTTCTATCATTCCCCATCTTGAACATACTATATTATTTATTTAATTGTTTAATGATTATGTTGTTTTATTGTATTTAGTATCGTATCGTATTGTATTTTATAATATTTTATGACATTTGTAAGCCGCCCTGAGTAGACGCTGTCTAGGGGGGGCGGGGCAAAAAAATCTAATAAATAAATAAAAATAAAGATACAGGGTTTTTTTCAAAATCGTATCAGTACCAAACAAGGTTCCCTCTAAGCTGGGTGACCCCGCGCCTCTGCCTCCCTCCGCACGGCTGTCTTCTCCCTCTGCGCAGCAACCAGGTTAGGTTATGGTGATGACAGAACCCTGTGTGCTATTCTGCGGAGTTGCACGCACAACAGGTGAAGCCCTGCCCAGTGGAGCTGAAAGTTAGAAGGCAAGTTGGTAATGAGAATTTCTTTCTTTAAAGATGCTGCAAACCAAACCAAACCTGGACAAAATGCCATTTTATCAATACATCAGAGACGTAACCTCTATGCTCATGAGCTCCTTAAAAGAAAAACAGTTTATCTGGTTAAGAACTGTCAACTGGTTAATAGACATGTGTTTTAATATACTATACTTTTAATACAATCCACAGAAAAATAACACATTTTAATACAATATTCAGTCAATTAAAACTAGCTGAGCTCTAGTATACTAATTGTATACGGTCAGCAAAATAAAGGAAGTCGCATTAGATCTTCTTGCACTTTTCCCTTCTTTCTTCGTATAACTCAATTAAATTGTGGAAAGGCCACAATTAACACCATTCCATTCCTGTCCAAAAATGGGTTTGCCATTAACTCCACTCAGCTTGCGCAAGAAGGGACACAAAATTCATAGTTTCAGCAGAGCTGAGGCACAAGAAGTGTGAAGTAGTAGCGGGGAGAAACTTTGGGCTGCCTGTCTTTTGTCCATGCCACTTGCCAAGCAGATCTGCAAATCTCAGAGTCTGGGAAGAAAGGATATGTCCACATAACCCAAAGCAACAAACACATACACTTCAAATACTGAGGTGGCAGTAAACACCTCTCCACCAGAGATTGACCAAATGAATACAATTTCATAATGACATCCCAAATGCCCATTGCTCTCCAAAGCACACTCTCTGAATTACAAGAGACTCTCTTTTCAAGATAGCACTATGTTGTTGTCTGCTTAGTAAATATCACAGTGTGAATGTGTTTGCTACATAGTGGTGTACAGAGAGATCAATAGGAATTAAAGGAACCTATATGTCTAGTGCCTTTTTTAAAAAGCACAACAGTTATGAAAAGGTAACATTTCAGGTAAGACTGTGGAATGTTAATTTGCAGGAAACATCAAACCAGAACAAATCCTGGACCACAGATTCCTCTTCTGTTTTGCATAAAAACTATGTTTTGTACAGACCATATGGTGCAGAATCTGGGTAAAAAAACAAACTATGGTATGCCACCAAAGCAGAGTTCAAGGATAAAACTGGAGCAACGACACCCATAACCCCAGCACAATGTCCAAACTACTGTATTGGTCTTATGATACAGAATCACACCGGTGCAGGTTTGTATGAAATGAATCACTTTCATAAACAGCCTGTTACATATATACAACACAACTGTGCTAGAGCGGGATATGTAATACCTTGTAGTTTCTAGAAAAGATATAAAGCCTCTAAAAATGTGAAATAATTTTGGTTGTACTCTTCTGGCAAAAGTCCATTATGCCTACATCCAATGATTTCTGTAAAATACATTGATTAATTGATTGATTGACTGACTGACTGATTGATACCCTGCTAGTTCTCATAAAAGCTCAGATTTGTCTACATTAAAAAGGCCAATAACATCAGTCTTGACTGATCCACCTTGAACTTAAACACTGTATAAACTACTCTTAAGAAAAGCCAAAAGCCAACATTATACAATAAAGCCACCTAATTGTAGGGAGAATTACTACAATTTCCCCTCTTTTCTTTGGAAGAAGAAAAGACAAACAAAGATTTGGCAGGAAGACACACTTCTGCGTTGCAAACTATTTAGTTTCCTGGTTCTTAAAAACAGTAAATAACTATACAACAATACTGTGGACCAACCGTACACTCTTAAGCACTGCAACAAACACAGAAATATCTAATAATATTAGAATGGCCTTGTTGTATGAGATCAAAGAGTTTCTAGTCCTAAACTTGTCTTCAGTAGTAAGCAACTAGACATCTACCTCTGAGAATGTTAAAACAGAATGAATATCTTCTATCATGTAACTATCTTCTATGCCAATCAGTTTGGATTCCTAAGGCAGAGAGTTTAACTGCAATTTGATGGTAATAAACAAATAAGAACTAAAAACATGCACACACACCCCACAGGTCTTCTACTATACATTAAATGGGATCATAACTTAAAAACAGAGGATTAAACCCATTTGTTAGTCCCAAGAGAAGTAAATCCATAGAATCAATACTAATTAGATTCAAGTGTTCACTGTACAAGTCACACCTATTTAGTACTCTAATTAAAACTATCTGAGTCCAGAAACTGCAGGACACATGGTCAAGCCATTGTGTAAATCAGGTTTTCAACAGGATACATACCTGGCCTATAAAAATCTGTGCTGTTTCTTATCTTAAATATACATACCTACTTGCAAAATTCAGTGATTTTATAAAATATGTACTAAACTTCTCAAAAGCTAATAACTTCCTGTAATATTGTTACCCATGAAACAGTTTTCACTGACTTCTATGCAGCAGCTTAACCAGACAGCTCATTAAGAAATTCCCAAACTGATATACTAACAAATCTCTGTCCTAAAAACAGGCGGCAAGTTCAACCATAATCACAATTGTTTTCATTTAATCGCATGTTATGTTTTATAAATAAGGGATTCTATACTAATACTATTAATAGGAACAGCATACATCCTCATCATGGGCATCCTTCAGTCTTGAGAGACTATGGTAACGTGCTCAGTATGGAGGACTTTGACGCTGTACGCGAAGCTGGAGTGTCCTCTCCAGGGCACGAAGCCTGGGTAAAATAATATGGAGGATAGGCTGTTACCCAAGCAGCAAATTCCCCCTCTCCACATCACTGAAATACTCCAATGGAAAGGCAAGAACCAATACAACTGGTTCCAGCGATGTCACAGGAACAGCATACATACTCCGTCAATATTTAACAGATACCTAGGTTTTTGCTTAAAACTTGTATCTGTTATATAATACCAGCCAACGTTTTTGTAATTTTGACTGTGCCTGGAGTTTTATAATAGTAATAACCTAGTAATAACCTAGTAATAACCTAGTAATAATAGTAATAATAGTAATAGTAGTAGTAGTAGTAGTAGTAACAACAACAACAACAACAACAACAACAACAACAACAACAACAACAACAACAACGTGTCATCAACTCAACTCTGACTTACGGTGACTCTTTTCAGGGTTCTCCAGGGAGAAAGTGTTCTACCACTCCCTACTTCTGGGGGAATCCTGGGGCTGTGCAGCTTGCCCAAGGCCACACAGGCTCGCTTTTTCTCCCTGGAGGCACGGTGGGAAATTGAACTGCCAACATCTGACTCTGCAGCCAGATATCAAAACAACTGAGCTATCCAGCCAGCCTTGACATTCTATGAAGGCACATTAAAAAGGAATTCCTTGAACACATCATACCCTGTTTCACCGAAAATAAGACCTAACCTGAAAATAAGACCTAGTATGATTTTTTTCAGGATGCTCGTAATATAAGCCCTACTGCAAAAATAAGCCCCAGTTAAGTGAAACCCCGCCCTCCACCATTGTGCAGCAACCAGAAGATGGCATGACTGTATTTGAATAAATGCAGATTGCTGTACATGAAAAAATAATAATAAACAGTCTCTGAAAATAAGCCCTAATGCATTTTTGGAGCAAAAATTAATATAAGACCCTGTCTTACTTTTGGGGCAACATGGTAGTTACAGTCTCACTTAAAAGCAGATACACTGCCTTTGTACTATCACAATGCAGATAGATTTTCAAGGATTAAGTTACATAGCAAGTTCTAGTTAGCTGTCTATTACACGAGTGGTAAATATATATAGAGAGGGTTTAAATATATATATTTTTTTTTTTAAACCCTCTCCAAGCACTGTCAAGTCATAGGGTTTGCTTTACAGCACAATTCTACAGTATGTTCATGCAAGAGCAAATGAGTTACAAGAGGCTTACTCCCAGGTAAGTGCTATCAAACACCTGCCTTACAAAGTTGTGGCCGCCTGTAGAATCAATCCGCCATTGCCAAACTGATCACTGAAATCAAAATGAAAATGTGCAAGAAGCAAAAAAGATCACCACTCCTTTTCGCACTTTATCTACATATAATTCACAAACTCTGCATATACTTTTTATAAATATACAGGATGCTAACTTGCTTTTGGTCATGGAAGTGAGCATTTACTGCAATGTCATTTCGTAACTGTTTTTGTCACATGCAGAGTCCAAAAGCTTAATGTTCTAACCTCACTGTAAGCAAGTAGGATGTTCTTTAAAAAGAAAGAGAAATAAGTGCTAGGACTCTCAAACATGAGAAAGGGCTCACGATATTCAAATAATACAATTGTTTTCAATTTTTATGTAAAACATGCCAAACTTAAAACCATTCTATATAATAATAATTTTGCTAAAAGAACAGGCGTAATTACTAGGAGTATTACAAGCTGATGCCAAAGAATGCAGAGTGCTAACAGGGCAACAGTATGGTTGTGGTAAACAAAGCTGATAAATGGTGACACACAGTAGCCTCAGGGCAATGTATTTTATATTATTTTATATTTAAACTGAATGCAACACATGATGGGGAAAAATCAAGCAATAGATATTAAGCAAATTTTTGTGTGTGCAAGCAAACCTTTTTTCAGTGTGAGGTCAGTGGGAATACCTAGCACTCTCAAGACTGGAATATCATCTGTTATGTAATTTATGCAAATGAATGCAGACAAAGTGAAGTTCATTTATATGAGTCAAAGTTTGTAAATAACCCCTAATCTAGCTGCAACAGATTCTGACCGACACACAGAGAGGTCAACTATATACAGTTCTACTCTTCTATGGAAATCATAAAGCTTTTGTTGGGGAACCCAGCCCAAGTCCTAAGGCCTATCAGCAACAGGTTCCAATGAATTTAGCTAAGTCTGAGATGCAGAGATGCAGAACTTGGTCCCAGTCAGTACAACATGACTTATTTTGAAGGAAATGTGAGAGCTGCATGCTGGCAATTCGACATTATTTTTATAGGTTACAACAAGGAAAGGTGTCCGCACCACAAAAGTTCACAGAAAGGCTGCATTCCTGAAAGATGGGTAACAAATGCATGAAACAAAAGTGCCAAGTTTGATCCAAGTTCTTTCTATAGTCACCAGGACTCCCATACATCTTAAGACCAAAACTGAGTCACTGGGCAAAAGATGTGAGCCTAAGACCTAAATGGCAAGATCATTTTGAGATTTCAAGAAGAGACACATACGGAGAGAGAAGCAAATCTCAAATACAGTGACTTCCTGGAATTACATTTTGTTGGCTCCAGACCCCCAAATCCCCCAGCCAGCACAGGCCAGCCAGTTAAAGGATTCTGAATGTTGCACTCTAAAAGATTAACTGCCCCAAACTTTGATCCATCGATCCATGCATGCATCCATTTGGCTATCTGGCTGTAAGGTAAGGCAAATCGCAGGCAGAAAGATCTGTCACAGAGAAACAAGCCCCACAGGTGCAGAGCTGCAGTTATTCAACGACAGCTCCCAGAATCCCCCAAGCAGAACTCTGGAAGTTGTAGTCTGCACCCACCAATCTGTCCTGTGGTGGCAGGATCCTAACTCCCCTTTGAAAACAAGCAGCCTTCTTCCTCGGCTCTCCGCTCCCTTTAACGTTCTTTGCCTGCCTGCCAACTTCCACCTTTGGGGGGGGGGGCGGAGAAAATGTCATTTTTGCGTTTCGTGCTTGAAACGTGGCTTCTCCAACCAGCCCAAGGAAGGCAAGGAAGACCCCTTCTGGGGTGTCTGCAAAGCTTTGGACGAAGGAGGAAGGGGCGAGCCGAGCCCTCCTTTTCCTTGCTCCTCCTCAGCGACCGAGAAGCTTTGGAAAAACAGCTGAAGCTCGCAAGCAGGGAAGGGACTCCGCCGGGGCGTGTGTTGTGTGTGTGTGTGGGGGGGAGCGTTGTTGTCGTTTTTCCGCTTCAGGAAAGCCACGCTTCTCAAAGGGAGCGCCAAGAGGGACAAGTTGACACTTGGAGGGGGGGGGAAGAGAAGGAGGGGGCGAAGGAGGGCCGGCGGAGCTTCCCTCTCCCCCCCCCCTCCCGCAAGACAAAAGAAAGCAACGTTACTTGGAAGTTTTGGCGCATGGCGAAGACCCACATCCGTGTGATTTCCGCCTAGGCGGAAGATATCGGCTGCGCGGCCGCCGAGGCAGCCCGAGCCAAGGCACCTCCCTCCCTCCCTCCCTCCGGGCTCCTCGGGACAGAGGAGGGAGAAACCGGGAGAAAAAGGGAAATCGCCCCCCCCCCCCCCCAGTTTTCTTCTTCTTCTTCCTCGAGTTGGGGATGGAGAGAAGAGGAGGAGGAGGAGGAGGAAGGAGCGGGGTGCTGGTCGCGCACGGTATACAGACCGCGGTGCACTTGCGAGCAATCCGGCAAAGAGCCGAAAGGAAGCCTCCCCGCGCCGCCCGCCTTCCCCTCCCTCCCTCCCGCTCCCTGTCCGCAGCCCTGCGCCCTTTCGGCCCCCTCGCCTCCTCTTCTTCCCCCCCCCCCAAGCGGGGGACCTACCTGAAGGCGCCCTCCTCCTTGAGCTCCTTGCAAGGGCCGAGCAAGCCGGTCTTTTTGTTGAACAGCTTCTGCAGCAAGGTGGGTGTCGGGGGCATTTTGGGCGGGCGGGTTGGGGGGGGTGGTCGCAACGCGCTGCTCCCTCTTGCCTCTGCCCCAAAGGGAGGCCAGCCGGAGCTAGAGCGCCCTCGGCTCTGGCCGCTGGGACAAGGCAACTAGTTCCGCGAACCCGACCCCATTCGGCCCGGGGCGAGCGCGCGCGCGTGTATGTGTGTGTGTGTGTGTGTGAGAGAGAGAGAGCGCGCGAGAGACAGTCATATGACAAAAATTAATCACTGGGAGCAGCCACGGCACCAGAAAAAAAGAGGGAGGGGGAGGGCGAGGGAGCGGGCGGGGATTCCGGCGGCTTCGCCGGCCGCCCATTGGCTGAGAAGCCAAGGCCCACGTGGTGAACCCAGGGATCCCTTTCTTGGCTCAGCTGAGCCGCGGCGCTGGGGCTGTTTTTGGGGTTGGGAAGGAAAGGGAAAGGGATCCAGGCGCGGCTGCTCCTGCGGAAGTGCGCGGGGTGCGGGTGGGGGGGGTGGAGGGGAAGGAAGAGACATTTGTCTCCCGCCAAAACTTTGGCCCTATAAGCAGAAAGGAGTTTTGGTCGCCAAAACGTCGTGGGGGGGAGGAAGAGAAAGGCGACGCCCCTCATCTGGACGCGCTGTGTGCATGTGATCTGCTTTAGGTTTCCTATTTCGTTTTCTAAACGGCGAATCCCCCCTTGCCTTCCTCAAGACGCTCTTTGCGCCCGCCTCAGAATCAAATGAGACCAATACAGGATGCAAGAAGAAAAAAAACAAAAACAAACCTCGCCCGCAATGTACTGTAGTTTGTTACAGCCACCTCAAATAAAAACGTCGATCTCTGAGGTGTTTGCTTTGTTGTTGGTCCTTGCTGAAATTCTGATTCTTGAATAAAACAGCTATAAAAATTGAGTAATTTAAGAAGGCAAGGATCAAAATAAAATACATTTCCATTTTGCATTAACAATCTAGTAACCTGTGTTTGTGAAAATTATGGCTTCCCCTCCATGATGTCCAGACACAGCAGAATAAAGCCCATGTTTAGGAAAGCCATTTCCCATTATACTGCCGCATTCTGCAGTTGCTGAGAAACTAAGTACCGGATGGGGAAATACACTAAGCACATGGATCTTCAACTGTTTTTGTATTATATTTCAGCCTGAACTAAAGCAGATCACAACAGAATTGTGCCCACCATATAAATATATGGTAAACAGCCTCACTAGTGCAGGCTAAAAATAGGTTCACTTAAGTTCAGGTAGAGGTCTGAGATGCCATGTGGTGTGATACTTGCATCCACTGGCATATGCACCTCAAACAATCCTACATATTTGGTTTCTCTTCTGAAAGAGAAAAGAATCTTCCCCCTTGCCCTCTTCTGTCTCCTGCTTCTGGGAGGAAGGTTTTCTTTTCTTTTTAAAGGCATAGCACATAAGCGCTACCCTATTTGACTTTTTAAAAACTGATTCCTTCTTCATCATGAAAGTATCCCAGTAGCTTTACTATAACTGTAATGTTTGTCAGGACTGTAGATCAAAATGCATATTCCTCCCTTGCAGCCCCAGACTTGAATGGGGGAGGAGCAGTAACAGCTGTGCAGGTCCATATGACTGCTGGGTTCATCACTGATACCCATAAATTCAGTATTCACATGTAAGGGCCAACATGCAAAGAACTGCTCCAGAAGGATCAGGAAACTTGGGCAGTCAGAGTTACAACTCATGTGTGGTTTAGATGGATTGCAATCCAGATCTTTCTCTGAATGTTTGGCACAATGCTGCATATCCAGTTTTCATTTCATTGTACAGTATTTTTATTCACTTTTGCCATTCTGGCTACCTATTAATCTAAAGACACCTTGGCATTGGAGCAGATTACATCTGTATATGATACACTAGATAGTACATCAACAGTTTTAGAACAGATCCATAATGGTTGAAGTCAGACTGATCAAAACTGCAACAGAGAGCAGGAAGGGAAACTTGCCTGCTGCTCCTTGACACACAAGAATAGTGGATGGCAAAGCACTTTGCTTATCAGACTGCACAAATGAAAATAAATTATGATAATTAAATCAATATAGTACATGGCCCACAACAAAACAGTTCATCCCATATGAGTCCTTTAAAGTACACATACTTTCCCATAGCAGTGACAGAATATTAATTTAATTTAACATTTTAATTAATTTGAAACATTTTCAGCCCACTATGTATCATAGGATCTCACGGCAGGTTATAGACCAGTCCAGTATAAAATGATGATGCATATTGTCTATGATGAGAAGACATGAGTTCATATTAGGATACATCTCTCATCAATGTGAAGTCTGCTCATCATGTTTATGTGTGAATCACATTCTTTTCGAGCTGAACAATACAGTATATAAGCTGTAGGCTCACAGTAGAGATTTAAGGCAACCCACATGTTACCTAATCCATTGAACCTCCTTTGTAATGCAAAAATCCACAGCAAAATCATCAAGATCAAGGACTAACTATGACATGACAAGGAAGTCCAGAGATATGCCTTAAAACACGGCTGGGCAAAGTGCAGCTCTCCAGATGTCTTTTGGACCGTTAATCCCACAGTCTCCACTATTAGGTCTGCTGCCTAGGGGTGATGGGAGTTGCAGCCCAACAACACTCGTTATCCCTGCTCTTAAAGATTTATTACATGTATTCTGGGATGATCTGAATTAATTCATTTTTACCCTTTCCTTTTTCCTTTTGACGTTAGGTAACAGAAAAAGAAATCACTGGTCTATTTTGGATTATTTATACCCTATATAGTTGCTTCTAAAATGTTATATACATAGAGGTTCAAATTTTGCAAACTCTTGGACCCGAGATAGAAATCTGGAACCCTTTCAATCACTATAATTACACAACCACAACATGTTAGCATGATGTGCTCAGGACCAAGTGCTCCATTGCACATTTTCCGCTAGCTAGTAATATTACTGAGGTTGTGACTCATCAGAGATGATGTCATTAAAATCTTCTATTTTGGGTCTACGTTTCTCAAGTTCCCCTGAAGTCAACCCCACATGGACTTCAGGGGAACAGTAGCTACTTTGAAAAGTACCGGCCATCCAACCCAAAGATTGAGTCCAATGCTGAGGACTCATTTTCCATCTCTAGTCTCATTTCACAAGGATGGGAAGGAGGAAAGAAAATCACAGCATGGAAAGATGTCTCATTCATGACATTTATCAAGAGTACAAGATCCATTGCTTTCTTCCTATAATGAACAGAGCTGTTCAACTAGTATCCACATCCAGAAGCCAGTCTGGAAGAATGATTAGCGAAATCTGACCTTGCACAAACTTATCTCCCACCTCAGTTATGTTTATCAACTGAGGTAGGAGATTCACACCATAAAGGAAACAGCTCTAAGTACACAGTCTTTAAAATCCTAAACCAAAGTGGTGAGGGGCTTATCATTCTCCAGGTGAACAGCAGCTCCTGTTTCTCCAGCTCTTTTTTAAGTGAGTCACATCCCTTCTGAAGATTCCCCCACCCATTGGACTGAACCAAATAGTCCCTAGGGGTTACATTAGCAAAATGCCTCAACCTTTGGAGAAGTATAATTTTAAAAAGAAAAATAGAAGGGAAGACACCAAAGAACAACGAGGACAACGACCACTGACTGCTGGCAAGAATAAAACTGGCAGGTGTGGGAGAAATACCAAATTATATAGCTGGAATCCTGAACAGTGAGACTCCACACAGCAAAATTTTTCTAGCGGGTACGTGAAAAGATTAATGTATGGATAGGTTCAGCTTGCATGTGTTTCCTTGGCAACTTCCTTGGCTGGGAAGCCTGTAGTTCTCCAGATATTGCCAGACTCCAATTCCCATCAGCCCCAGAGTAGCCACACAGGGATGATAGAAGTTGGTGGGCAACTAGTTTCCCCTTCCCAAGATCAAAATGGCCTTCTTTTCAAAGAAAAGCCAAAGGTGATCTAAGGCAGTAGAACCAAAGCAATACAATCAAGTATGGCTAATGGAAGAAACATGATTTAAATAAGCAGTTGGAGAAAATTGCTAAACTCTTACACTACCCCTGCATGACCTTTTTCACTCTAAAGCTATATTCCAATTATTTTCACCTCATTTGGGAGTTATTTCTAGTTCTGGAGGCCAACAGGAATCACAGTAACTAGGGCAGTAAACTGCACCTCCTCCTGCTGGCTCACAGTGTGTGCTGCAAGTTGTTATCTACATCAGGAGTTGCCAACCTCTAGTCCTCAGATATGGTTGCATGTCACCTCCCAGTATGACAAATGATGGGAGTTGTAATCAAAAAACATCTGCGGCTCACAGGTTGGGAATCACATACATATACATATATATATGTATGGGCTCACAACCTGTCAGCCTCCTTACCTACACTACAATCCAATAAGGTTCCAGGCCAATTTAACAAAGATAAGAAGAAAAATAAAAGGTTCCCCTTGACAATTTTTGTCCAGTCATGTTCGACTCTAGGGGGAAGTGCTCATCCCCGTTTCCAAATTTTGTATTCACATTATATAGCTGTAGGTAAAGACAGTACTGTAACACATTAGGAATGCAGAAAATTTCTCAAGAAGAAAAATACCACATGAGAAATTTTCTGCATTCCTAATGTGTTACAGTACTGTCTTTACCTACAGCTGTATAATGTGAATACAAAATACATGTTACACATATGTGAGATGTATTACCCAACATTGACACTGCCAAATTTATCAACACTGATTAATACTGAGTTTAGCAGGCAGTATGCATAAGGTTCCTATGCAGTATTTTTCTTTGCAGCATCGGACTTTCCTTTCACTTCCAGGCACGTCCACAGCTGAGCGTCCTTTCGGCTTTTTGGCCCAACCACTTCATTATCTCTGGAGCTACTTGTACTTGTTCTCTGCTCTTCCTCAGTAGCATGCTGGACGCCTTCTGACCTGAGGGGCTCATCTTCCAGCATCATATCTTTTAGCCTTTTGTTTCTGTTCATGGGGTATTCTTCGCAAAGATACTGGAGTGGCTTGCCAGTTCCTACTCCAGGTGGATCGCGTTTAGTTGGAACTCTCCACTATGACCTGTCCGTCTTGGGTGTCCCTGCACGGCATAGCCCATAACTTCTCTGAATTACTCAAGCCCCTTCACCATAAACTACTAAACAACAACAAAATGTATAGGGTTCCAGCCGCAAGAAAGATGGCAATCTGAAAACTGCAGCAAGTAACCACACATAATTGCAGGTATCTTTTCATTCTAAGATCCTAGGCATGTCTACACTGAAATAGGTTCCACTGAGTTCCTGATGTTTTCTCTCCGATGTGTCCACAACTACATCCTAAACAGACATCTGAAGCTGCTCATGCTCTCTATATGAACATGTTGGTTAACAGTACAGCAGAAGAGAGAACTCTCTTCAGGCAAAGCAGGAACTTCAGTTCCTGGCATGGAAAATGGAAGTTCCGTTTATATATACTGTACAAAAAGATCATTGGACTTGACCCAAATTAGCCCAAAGTTCACTCCATGCACATATTACACTGCATGTGGCGGCTTGCAGCTGAATGAAAACGAATCCACTGAAATGTTTCAGGTGAAAATTCTGTTGGTGGTCTCTATTTCATGAGATTTCATCCCTGGTTGGAAGCTACCACTTGCCATATGGTCATCAAGTAATGAAGATACACACATATGAAGCAGTCCTGCGCTCATGCATACGTTTCTTTGGAAGTAAGCAGCACTGTTTTCAATCAGCCTCACAGCAGTCTAAGATAGATGTACCTGCTTTGGGTTAATTAAAAACAAGGGGCAGATCCTCTGTTCCCAGCAGATCTTTTTTTATGTATACCCTGGTTTCTCTTCAGATCATATAAAACTTTTTTTTCCATGTAGGATGAAGGTTAAACTGACACCATTAAGAGCTAGGTCATGGAGAGAGTTTCAGGCTGGAATCAGAAGCTTGTTGTCATTCAAAGTATGTTGCTGTGTGTCAACAGCATTGAAGGTCTCCATCAGAGGTGAATCTTCATTATATTATGACCTTGTCCAGTTTGATGTTTTGGAAAACAACATGAAGGAAACTCTACAGAGTATTAAGTTCTAATTTCTAACAGTATCAGCATCTGAAGAAAATATTTTAGAAAGCTACACAAACTAGTGGCGATTATCTTCACCTTCTCAATTACATTTTCAGAGAAAAATAGATATATTAGCAAATGTATAATCAGGAAAGCAAAATAGACTTTTTGTCCCATAATTAATAATAGAACTAGAGAGCTGGAAGGGGAGAAGAGGTCATCTAGTCTAACCCTCTGCAAATTCGAAGAAACCAAATCTATTGGCCAGTATCCTATTGAGCTATTATTGAGTGGAGAATCCCACCCTTGTAGCAATGCCTGAATCAATGTGACTGCATTCAGTTCAAAAAAACAGTCCAGCAGCAGAGGAGAAAGTTACAGATTGGTGGGGATAACTCTGGATAGATTTGAATTGATTTGTAAATCGAGTAGTCAATGGAAAATAATGTGAATTTGACCATCCCAATCCCAGAGCATTTCCCACATTATTGTCAATGTAATCACCCCCTCACTAAATAAGTTAGTATCATTTAGGCTTTTATGCCTACTCTTTCCCTTGACATTATAAGCAGAAATTAGTCAACAGCCAATCCTACTTCTACTCCCTGTGGTTCCCGCTGGTCACCAGTATAGGAAGACTACACATAGGTAGAAATGGGTTTCCATTTTAAGCAAGTGAAGTCTGTAAAAGAATTGCTCTTTGTCTCGACTCTCTTCTTCTGTTTAGTAGCACATTTTGTTTCTAGTCTGCAACCTGAGCAAATTTTCTTCTCACACCACTTTTGAGTATTGTTTTAATATCTGAAGAAGCAACACATTAAGATGTACCATGGAAAGAGATAAATCTCTTAATTGCAGCCAGCCTTATATTTTCAAAAATGAAGACCTGACACTTCTTGTACAGTCCAGTAAATATAGCTAAGTTCAGCCTGGTATCTGTGTACAACAACTGATTCCATGAAAAATCCTGATCTTGGAACTAGGTTTAACAGCTGCCCTCGTGGCCAGAGTAACATCTGGTCAGAACTTTAAAATTCCCTGCTTCTCTCCCCTCCTTAATAAAAACACCACAATCTTGCCTCATGATGAGATCTAGAGAACTTGTTTTCACACTTTTGTGAAATGTTTTGGTGTTATTTTCATGGACCAACATATTTATTTTATTTATTTATTTAACTTATATGCCACCCACACTACCCAAAGGTCTCTGGACAGCTTACAACAATTAAAACACAATAAAAAAGATAAAACAATTAAAACACAATTAAAATATATACTCTAAAAATTGCCATCAGGACCCACAGTTGATATTATTTCAATTAAAAGCCTTCTGGAACAGGAAGGTTTTGACCTGGAGCCGAAATGCCATCAGCATCGGCGCCAGATAAATCTCAATTGGGATGGCGTTCCATAGTCTGGGGGCAGCTGCCGAAAAGGCCCTTTGTCTAAAAGATGTCCCTCTTACCTCCTTGAGAGATGGCTCTTTCAAAAGGGCCCCCTGGATAGATCTGCTGGGTAGGTTCATATGGAAGGAGGCGGTTCTTCAGGTATCCAGGGCCCAAGCCATTCAGGGCTTTATATATCAAAACAAGCACTTTGAATTTGGCCCAGGCAGCAACTGGTAGCCAAT
The DNA here is from genome assembly GCF_051106095.1 of Pogona vitticeps. NCBI lineage: Eukaryota > Metazoa > Chordata > Lepidosauria > Squamata > Agamidae > Pogona > Pogona vitticeps. The sequence continues at coordinate 103,994,252 of NC_135784.1, forward strand.
GTACTGTACTGTAATTTAATCAGAATCAGCTTGATGTGTTCCCTAGTGGTTGCACCACGCAACTCGATTCTGGACTAGTTGCAGTCACCGGACTGTCTTCAGAGGCAGCCCCACTTAGAGCGCATTGCAGTAATCTATGTGAGATGTTACCAGTGCATGTGTAACTGTCATGAGACTCCGCTCATTCAAGTAGGGTCATAGCTGGTATAATTTCTGCAGCTGAAGGAAGGTGCTCCTGGCCACCGAGTCCACCTGGGTTTCCAGAGTTAGACTGCGGCCCAGGAGCACCCCCAGGCTGTGGACCCTGTCCCTTAGGGGGAGGGTAAGCCTATTCAGGGCAGGGAAGTGGCCCTCCAGCTTGTCCAGTGAAGCACCCACTAACAGCATTTCCATCTTGTCTGGATGGAGTTTCAGTTTATTAATCCTCATCCAGTCCATTATCAGATCGAGACACAAATTCAGCACAGAAACCGGCTCACCTGGATTGGTGGAAAATGAGAGGTAGAGCTGAGTATTGTCAGCATATTGCTAACTCCTCAGCCCGAACCTCCTGATTACCTCTCCCAGCAGTTTCATATAGATGTTAAACAGCATGGGGGACAGTATCGAACCCTGAGGAACTCCATGACAAACGCTATAGCACAGAGCAACTGTCCCCCAGCACAACCCTCTGGACATGGTCAGCCAGGAAAGAGCGGAACCACCATAAAGCAGTGTCCCCAACTCCCAACCCAGCCAGCCTATCCAGAAGAACACCATGGTCAATGGTGTTGAAAGCCGCTGAGAGGTCCAGGAGTATCAACAGGGTCACACTCTCCCTGTCTCTCTCCCGGCAAGGTCATCGTACAGGGCAACCAAGGCAGTCTCCATACCAAAACCTGGCCTGAAACCCAATTGAAATGGATCCAGAAAATCTGTTTCATTCAGCAGTGCCTGGAGTTGCCCGGCCACAACCCACTCAGACACTTTGCCCAAATAAGGGAGGTTCGCTGCTGGTCGATAGTTAACCACCACCTTTGGGTCCAGGTTAGGCTTTTTTAGGAGTACTGTATAAACATATGTTTATCTTTGTTCATAAATAAACAACATGCTGCATATAGACCACTGTTCAACTTTTGAGGATCCATGAAGGGGGCACTGCAGAACAGGAAACACCCTTTCCTCTTTCTGATGACAGGACCCTGGCCAGAGACTTTCTTATGTCAAAGGTAAGGTTTATCCTGGAAAAAGTTGATGGAAATGTAACTAGCTCTATTAAAATTTAGACACAAGGAAAAAAATCTAGTTTTTCTGCACATTTATTCATAAGGAAAAGATGTTAACACTTAATTTTCTGAATCACATCCATTCAAACTAGCTTCACAAACCTGGTTAAGGAAAATTATTAGGAATTAGAAGTATATGTAATTGTCCTACAATGACTGAAATCTAAGCACTTCAGTGTAATTTGATAATGTTAGCGTGTCTTTCTGAGAACTATTAAGAGAAAAACAATACATATTTGACAACAGGGTAAATAAATGTTAAGCAACAGCGAGTTCTTAGCATCAGTGTAGGATAAGCACATAAACAAAACATGAATCAGAACAAACACACTCCAGCTAACTTAATTCCTGGACATACTATACATCTTGAAGTACTTTTTTTCATAATTTTTTTCAACATATTATTGAATTTCAAACTTAAGAAAATCCAAATATTCAGTTCAAACTCACACTACACTATAATTTTGTCTATTTCCATTTTCTTTTTTTTTAACAAGTAAATAAGGACAATATTTTATATTCTGACACTGAAAGAAAGTTATTAAAACACCAAAATAGTTTCCCATGTATTTTATGTATTTTGCATTTTATGTATAAAAGGTCCAGAATGCATATCCAACGTCGTTCCCAAGCAACTGCTTTTAAGGGTTAATAAATACAGAGTTCATAAGATTTTGGCACATAAATACACAGAGGGATTATGGCACATACATATATATAGAATGGTAATGATATTGATAAATACCGAAATCTATAAAACATAAGGATAGTCTTAATATGAGCTCTATTGATTTTCATAGGATTTGGAGATATTTTTTTTTTGCCTCTTGGATCAACAATTCATACAATACAGTTATACAGAGTTCTATAAAGTGCTTCTTCTTTCTTTCTCCCCATAAAGATCTTTTAGCATGCCCTACAAATCAATAGAAGTGTTCATCTGTCACTGTTGGAGACCCAGTTTTTTGAACTTGTAATAATATCTGCAAAATATCAATTTCCATATGAGAAACAACTCTCAATGCTACTTTCTGGAGACAAAAGTCAATAATCTGATGAAACTAAATGCAGTAGTTTGTTGTTACAATAAAAGCAGAATAAATTTTTTAGATCAAAACAATTCTAGAGCATGGTATGTTGAGCCTATTATCCAAGAAGACTTGTTAGAGTGTTACACACAAAGCCAAACATATTAACAGTGTGCTCTTTACTAAAATTGAAGGACGAACAGAATTATACATTACAGCCCCAGTCATCTGTCTCCCTTTTTTTCGATTTTACCCTCTAGCCTGTTATAACATACCAAACAAGCAGACAAGCATTCCTCTCCGTTTCACTATCACCAATTAAAATGTCCTGTCACTGATTAATAAATGTAATTATATTAATTGAGCAGTACAGGACAATTTACAATCATTTCTGTTTTCAATGTGTTATAAATTATGTTTAAGAAATTATGATTTACCCACAACTACCTAGCAACTTCAAGGCTGAATAGGGATTTGAACCCAAGTCCCAAATCAGCAGTTTCAAATGCCAGAAATGTGTGCTCTAGATTCTTACCATATTTGTGTATTCCAACATGTATCTGTCCAAACGGAACTAGGAACATTTACCTGTACTTTTAAATCCTGCACCCCAACAATCCTAGACCAAGTGTTCCTCTTGTCCATTTAAGGAGCTTTTACAATAAAGAAAAATTCTCTGTTCTTTTTTTTCCTTTTTTTTTTTTTACCTTCTGTTGATCCTGGTGGAAAGAACAGCGCTTTTCTGTTCAGTGGACGCTGGAGAACTTTCAGTGGTCTATATTCTGGAGAAGCTTTAACAATAGAGCAGATTTCTGGTAGATTACATAGATACTGAAAGAACAAAATAGGAAAATTACTTATTGTGAAGAAGAACCGTTTAAAGTAATCAAACAAGAAAGTGAGCCGTCCCCTCCTTCTCATGCAGAAGAGATCAACAGAAAAACAAGTGCATTGGATATAGGACTTTGGAACAAGAGGAGAGGAAAGAGAGGGATATGAGACAACCAATAACAGAAGGCCTTTTAGTAATGGAAGAGTGGGAGGAAAAGGCGGGAATAGGCAGGAGTTGGAGGTCATTGGCAAGCTTGGCAGCAGGAGGAAAAAGGGAAGTTAGTAGGAGAAAGAGCAAGGAGAACATAAGACTGAGTTAAAGTCAGATCTAAGACATGAATCTAAACCCTATGTTTTCAAGTGCCCCGGAGTACAGAGTGAGGTTTTGAAAGAGGTGGGAAATCTATTTTAGAACCACTTCCTACAGGGATAGAAGTGCAGGCAAACTTGATCCACTAGAACGGACAGTATACGTTTACCCATGGGGGGAAGGGTCCTTGGTGGAAGGTGGTGCGTCCGGAACCTATCCCCACTGGAGTGAACCCACACAAGGGGACTGGGCCAGACATCCTTGCTGTGGGATCATATGTGCGGTGCGGACTACACCTATGAGAAAACTGACCGATTGGGAGAAATTTGGGATGGTGTTTTGTTAAGGGAAACGGTTGTTACTAGTGACTCTGATGTTATATGGAATGATTTACTGTTGTTTAACAGTCTTGTTGGACCTACAGAAGTTGTAGTTCATCCCTCCCCTCTTCATGATATAAGCAATTTGGTAAATACGTCTCCTGTCATTCACAAAGAAAACGGGGAACTGCTATTGTCACAAAATGAAGCCAATCACACTTATTCTGAGCCTTGTGGCGCAGTGGTTAAACTGTTGTACTGTAGCCAAAACTGTGTTCATGACCTGGGGTTCAATCCCAGGTATCTGGCTCAAGGTAGACTCAGCCTTCTATCCTTCCAAGGTTGGTAAAATGAGTACCCAGCTTGCTGGGTCAGGGGGCAATGTGTAGCCTGCATAATTAACTTGTAAACTGCTTGTAGCACTATGGGGTGGTATATAAGCAGCACGCTTTTTGCTTTGCTTTATTTGTTTACCATCCTTTTCAAAAAGGATTTGATTTAATATTTGATTTAAAGTGTGATTTTTTTCATTACATACACAAACCCTAGGTTCACATACTTTCTTTCCCCTATTCTCTGTAATAAACCCAGAAGAGGTCAGAAACATCCAGTGGTTGGAATTTTAACATTTTGGATTACTCCTCTGAGAATGGCTCAGACAGAATGGCTTCATCTTTGGGGGATTCTGCAACTCTAACAATTCCAAGCTCTAGAAGCATTCACATTCCCCTTTAAACTGACCAGAGTTTCTTCTTATGTTTGAATTCAAGGGGAATTGAACCAATAAACCATGATCTAATAGCAAACCAGAATAACAGATATCTTCTAATTTGGGCTTGTTTAAATCACTAGTAGGCAAATGGTAGTCTTGCATATGTTGTAGGATGAGTCCATCAGCTCCCCAGGCAGCACAGTCAATGATGTGGAATGCTTGGAGTTGCAGCCCCATATCATCATCTGCATTTCTATCCCAGTCAATGCACACAAGGCAGCATACAGAGCTCATTACTCTCCCACTTAATTATCCTCAGAACAACCCTGTGAGGTAAGGTTGAGAGAGTGTGAGTGGCTTCGGGTCCCCCAATGAGTTTGAAGCCAAATGGGGAGTTGAATGCAACTGTCCTGAATCACAGTCTAGCCATTACACCACACTGGCTCACTTTACCTCATCTACACAGTATTGCTCTCTACTCCTCCTCCATTAGTTTAACATCTCTAAGGAGGAACTTTGGAAGCTTTAGCTATAACTATGTGCAGTAAAGACAATTTTGACTTATGGCAATGTTCCTAAGGTTTACTAGGTTTAAAGTGCTCAGAAGTGGTTTACTTGTCTTTCCTTCTGGTAGGACTCTGTGATCATGCTGTACCTTTAGGGCCACACAGGTGGTAGGCCTTGCAACCTCTTCAACCACATGTTTCAGTTGAATTTGGCTTGTCCTTCTCCCGGATCTGAAAGCTTTGGCTTTGGCCTTTCAACTAACCCATCTCTTCCTCGAGGTAGTTCAAGGGGGAAAAGAAGCAAAGATTGTCCAAAGACTGCTCAGGTTCATTTCAGCTTAATCATCTTAGAAATGCAGAGCTAGAAGGGATCACTGAGTCTGGTCCCTGTCAAAGAGGCACAGTGGGGAATCAAACTCCCAACCTCTGGCTCCGCAGCCAGATACATCTGAAAAGGGCCATGTTTGTAGAGGAGCAAGTCAATCTGGAAGCACTGTCACTATCCTCAGTACAAGCAAGCTCAGGCTCTCAAATGGGTCTGCAAGAATGCAGCAATATCTGGCTGTGGATGGTGAAAATTGTGTCAAATGGCTAGCATTCCTCATGACACCAAGACACCTCCCTACCAAGCTCTGGAGCAGCTTCGCCACTATTTTATAAACAAAGGGGAAGATAATTATATTTTATATATACAGGTTACAGCTCCTGCAGCAGATAAAACAGTAAGACTGATTACAGCTAACACAGAATGTACAAGCTTCATAGAAGCTGTAAGTCAGAAGAAAACCCAATGTAAAAAGTGAAAAAAGGAACATACTGCAGTGTTTCTTCTATTATTACATCTGTCTTCATGTGTTGAAGATAGGAAAAGTTGAGTTTTGAAATAATTTGTGATTCTAATATATTCTGATTTTATTATTTAATTGAGAGCAATTCCAAGATACTGTTATTTAGGTCAGTACTGCAACAAAGACACATATAAATAAGAAGATAAATAACCTGCTGGATGTGTCTTTCTGGAGACAGGGATGAAGGAACAATTTCTTCTGAATTGACAAACAAACTGCAGGAGTTTGGCAAGACATCTTCACTGAGAGAGACTTTGTGCACCGATGACAAATCCAGCTGTACCAAAACAGAACAAAAAGGGAAGGCGTGACCAGTAACACATATCCAAGCAAGTAGGCATATCTGGCTTTGGTGCCAGAGTTGATGAGTTTGATTCCCCACTGTGCCTTCCATGAAAAAGGCAGCCTATGTAGCCTTTAGCAAGCTGCACAGACTCAGATCACCCCTTTAAGAAGGGAATGGTAAATAGTTTCTAATACCTATAAAACCCTGGAAAAGGTTGCCACAAGTCAGAGTTCTTGGCAAGCTTTCCAGTGAAGCTCCTTCCTTGTCTCACATTAACACTGTGGAGAAACAGTGGGAAAGGGAGCCGAGTGACTAATAATGGTAGCACAGTGAAAAGCAGAAGGTAGTCATGAAGTCTCTTCTCATGGCCACCCCCTGGTCTGCATGCCAGGAATAAGTCATAAGAAGGAAGACAAAAGGCTATTTGCCTTTATCAACTGTATACCAAATTAGCATGGCAATACTGAAAAATCTTTGAATGTATAACTAACAAGTTTTCTGAGTAGCATGTATTAGACTAATGACAGCAAAACAATTTTCAGTTTTGTCTGAATGTCCTTGAAAAGAACTATGGTGTATCAGCTAGAACAAAAGAGGACTTGGAAAAGTTACATTTCTAGACTGCAAATCTCAGCATGCCACCTGCTGGACACTATCATTTAAAGAGCTACTTTACTAAACTCTGGAGTCAGACCTGGATTGGGAAGATCTTCACTGAAATTTCTGCAAACTACAAAGCTCACATTTGTGTCGGTTGAATATATACCTTCTCTCAAGCTCACACTCCCATGGGTACTGTGAGAACATTATTGGAGGACGGGTGGGATGAAATATTAATTATTAAAACAACCACTGAGACAAACAAAAGTATGTAATCTGATGAAAAGAGAAACTCAGCTCTGTCATCTTTTCTGCAATAAATACAGCAATACATATAAAAACCACTCCTACAATTATTTTACCAATACCATTGAAATCTGTACCATTTACGTCCACCAATGGGAGTTTCACTCTCATGTGAATATTTTTTTTCTTTCTGCATGGAGGGCAATCACTCCATAGGAAGGGCAGCCCACAGTTTTCATATAACTATTTAAAACATTCTGAAAAACAGAATGTTTTAAACAGAGCCCGAAAAACCCACAACAACCATTCTGAGAAACACTTACGAACTTAATATTTATGTGGATAAACGTGATACTCCTAGCTGTAACTATAACTGGTTTTGAAATATTTTTGAAAGCAACAAAAGAGTAAAATATTAAAGATATAAACACATTAAATTCTATTTTATCATTCACATGCAGTAAAATAATCAAAATTCAAATAACTGTGGCATTTTTATTAAGCATATTTCACTAACCTCTAAATCTTCCGGCTGCAGAAATGCTGTACTTGTTAGCAATGCTTTATTCTTTCCTGGGTTCACTGCTCTGGAACTGATTTCCTATTCAAAAATACAATTTAATCAAGAGCAAATTCCTAGAGCTGCTGTTAATTTGATTTCATGCAAAAATATCCCTCAACCTGCAGCTCTATTCAGTTTCTACCTTGATGTCTAAACTGAATGCCTTCACAGGCGGGAAATCATTTTAACACAGAGAACTGGATTCTTCTCTGTACAGTACACTTTCCTTCTATACCAAGATACTTTGAACTCATTCTGAAAAGACCTTGGGTTTCAAGGAGAAAGGTGGGGTAAAAATATTTTAAATAAATAAAATAAATAAAACACAACTTCAAGTAGAGCTTTGTAGGGTCCTCTTGACTCAAGTCTGGACTTACTTTGAGGAAATGACAAAGTTTAGAACTAGACATGAGTGATGGACAATAGGAGAGAAGAGAGAACCAGCATGATTCACATGTCCAGCTTTCCCCAAGTTGCTGCCCTCAAAATACACTGGGCTACAATTCCCATCTGTTCTAAACACCAAGGCATTAGTTTATGTTTGCTGGAGACAGTGACAGTTGTAAACAAACACATGTGGGGAACTCCAGCTTGGAGAAGACTGTGATGACACTCAGGATGTTGCACTCTATGAGAAATAGGTTGACATTCCATCAATGCAGCTGGATGGCTACCTAAGCATGGAAAAAGCAGTGCCTGCAAAGAAATTTAGAGTGAAGCTTGCATGCACCCATAGATTCTATGAGCTTAATGCCCTTTGATATGTCTAGGATTTTGGTCCCTGTATCTTCAATCTGCTCTTGGTAAAGAACAAAAATCCATGCCATTTATCTGCTAATTTATTAACTGTTAAACACAAAGAATATAGGTTCATTTTAGATGTAACACTAAATCAGGATAGGTAATGTGCAGCCTGATTTCTAATAGCTGTACTACAAATCTTAAAATTAGAATTAACTACAACTGTAACTTTGAATGATTATATACATGATCAGCTTCTAGGCATATTATTCAAAAAGGCTAGTGCAATGTAAAGATGCAGAAGATACTTACTGTGAAACATTTTTATTGTGTATTTGAGTGAGAAATGCCTGGACCACAATAGTTAATAAAGAAGAACACCATGCAAGAAAATAGCAAAAATCAAGACAACAGTTGATAGCAGTGCACAGTAAGCATTCTTAAGAACAGACTGTGGCGGAATGCCCACGTCACTACGTCACTCCTGTCCATCATATGGAGCTCAGGTGCAGGAGCCTATGATAGGACAGGAGGGGCGGAGCTAGAGTGACAGGCAGCTAGAGAGAAGGGAGAGTGAGGAGACTGAATGGGGAGAGGAGAATATTGAATTGATAGAGTTAAGACAGAGCTTGGAAAGTTGGAGCGTTAAAGAGAATAGGAAAGAGAAGGAATAGTGAATAGATAGTCAAAGAGTACTGTTGATGTATGTGCTTGCACATACTTATTTGGGAATAAGTATATGCAAGCAAATGTGTAATCAAACCCAAGTACTTTAATGAGAGATCTTAAACAGCAATAAACGAACATTTGTGATTTACATCTGTGATTTACCAACTAAGAGATCAATAAATCTGTTATATTGGCAGCACGCGTCTGAGTTACATATATTTGGTAGTAGTGTGGACTAGATCCACTGGAGGCAACATAAAAAGAGGAAACGCATCCAGAGGGTGGACCTGAGAGTTTGGGAAGAACCCCGAGTGGACGCGACACAGACCTACAGTTAAAAACAGTACTTTAAACCAGTGGTCCCCAACCTTCTTGGAATCACAGACCGGTTGGGGGGGGCAGGCTCCATGTGGTGGTGGGGGCACCCCCGTGCTCACAGATAAGCATTGGGCTGCGGACCAGGGGTTGGGGACCCCGCTTTAACCAATGCAGATGAAAACAGAGGATATATTTGTTTGGAATCTGTGCTGGATCATGTAGGGAGTGGGAGCACATTAAAAAAGTTTTTGGAATTTGGTACCCCCACCTTTCCAACACATGGTTCTGAACCAATCCCTGAATATCCATGGGAGTCCTTTTTTCCCCATATCATATGAACTCAAAGCAAACTATCTCTTCTGCCTTTGTCCATAAGACAGGAAGTTCCCAACGAGCAAGCTTCCCTTTACAGATCTTTGATTGGACCATGATCTAAGCTCGGGGGGAAAAGCTAGCTACACGGGCCACACTGACCACCACAAAAAACATCTTGCAGAAAACAAACCACCACAGGATTTCCTTCCCAAATAAGAGACCGCATTAGTACATTTTTCACTATACCAGACTATGACGTGCCTCATTATCTTCTGTCAGTTTTTAGCTCTCATGTGATCCTTTGCACTTCCACGTCCTTGTCTCAAACTTCCTTGCTGTCTCAAGCATGATTGTAAAATGCCACAGCAAAACCACTTACCATGTTGGCACCTGGCTGTTCAGAAACTAACATTTCAACTGTAACCCCACAAGCTGCATTTGGCTTGCTTTTTCCAGATGAGTTTGGTAAAACAGTGGAGGTAGAAGTGTTTTCCAACATGCTTTTGAACTTCACTTTTTTCTTGCACTTTGTTTTCTTAGGGGACTGATTATCAAGCTGAAATAAGATGAGGAACTGAATTTTAGCACAACTAGAGCAGTAGTTTAACACTTTCCTCTCTTGATAAAGAGAGCGTCCCCTCAGCATCCCCTCCCACCACCTAGTGTTTTGTAATTTTCTCCAGTCAGCTTCGAAATAAAGACCGCACAATAAAGATGCCAGCAAACTCCTGCTAGGATAATCAAACCTTCTTTACCTTTTAAAGAAGATGAATTTTAAACTGCCGAATTAGCATCACTTATAGTCTGACCCAGAGGTGTGCCCCTCCTGCAAAAAAAGTCAACCGGTGTGGCCTTGAGCCAGCTGCACAGTCCCAGGGCGCCCTCAAAAGAAGGGAACGGTCAACCACTTTTGAATATTTTCTACCTAGAAAATCCTGAAAAGGTTTTTAGTAAGTCAGAATTGACTCAATGGCACTTGATAATGATAATTCAGCACTAGGTCTGTCAGATGGAGGAGCTAAAATGAAGAATCATGGAAGGAGAATCAGCAAACAGAAGGAAGTTTTTATCATCTCTCTCCTACTAGTTGATTTTCCATGCAAACATTTGCCCACTGTATATTATTCACTATCAAACATGTTTTGTCAATTTAACTTGAACAGAGATGCCACTCTAGGTGATTACAGCATGTTATCAATTATAGTCCCTGCGCGAGTAAAACTGCAATGACTAGTGCAAGCTTGCTCTTCTGAAAAGCTGCACGATGATCTCACATTCATTCTCTAGTGGCACCATATTTTTTCAAGGGGGAACTGTTATCCCACTTCTTTCCCAGATTTATCAATAAAGCAGGAATGTGTCACAACAGCTTGTAGTTGTCAATACCTGAATTGGAAAGGAGTTAAGTTTTCTTAATTACTTGCCGGCAAAACAATTAGCACATCAGCTGATGAATCTCACAACCGTGGCTCACTTTCACTGACAGAAAATGCAAATCTCTGTCAACCACCCATTCAGGACAAAGCGGTTTCCACTCAACACGGACAGCATCAGATGCATGCGGTTAACTCATGGCCAGTCTTCCCCTTTGGCACACTAGGTGCATAATGCTGGGATTCAGAAGAATGGGGAATGGGGGTGAGGGAAAGAAGCAGGAAGATGCTGGTGGATGGGACAGTTTGTGCCTCAAATCCCACTCTGTGTCTCCTGTGCTAGCCTGCTGCCTTCCAGTATGATCAAGGATGTTATCCCATTGCCATTTGTAAAATGAGAGTTTGGAAATAATCTGACAGACTGAACATGCTAATGTTAACATTGTTGCTTTTGCATCAAGGAATGCAATTTTTTAGAAGTAACATTCTGAATGTTTAAAATGTTTAAAACAATAACTTTCAGAACATTATACTGTACTTTAGATACATCAGTTAGCTTGCTGTCCAGTTAACAAAATGTAACAAGCTTAACATTAGAATGTTAGCACATTTAGGTTTCCAGGCTCTAGATCCACCTACCATAATAGGGTATACCTGTGGAAGAAGATGTCTTTCTTAGACAACAAACATTCTTGGGCCAGCACGAGAGTAATTAGCTCAGTAAGTTGGAACACCTGACTGTGGAACCAAGGATCAGGAGTTTGATCCTCGTTGGACATATCAGGAGTCTGTGTAACCTTGACCAAGAGCAACAGCAGAAGTGGTAAATCCTTTCCGAGTACTTTACACCCAGAAAATCTCATAAATTCGAATCAACCTGATGCCCCATAATTGCAGAGCTGTTCAGTCTGAATCCCCCCTGTGCCCTTCAGGAGAAGGGATGGCCAAGATCACCCATATCATATATGGCTGATGTTACATGCCCTGTAATCTGTGCAGATTTGGGCAAGCTGCACAGTCCCACTGCACCACCAGATGCATGGACTGGTAAACTACCTCTCAGTATTTTATCTAGAAAATCCTGGGATTCCATGCAAGACTTGCTAACATATAATTATTGATTATTAACTCTTTTTATATCTATGGTACTGCAGACCACAGTGTACAGAGCACAACCCATGAGCATCAAAATTAAGCACCTGTGTGTTTTGGTTTGGAAGCAGTAAGGAGGCTCCAGGTGATGGCGATCCAGATGCTAACTCCTTTGCAGGCAAAATTTTGTGCACTTGTTTCCCTACCAAAAAGAAACAAAACAAACCACCCTTCAAGTAATCCAAGCAAGTTCACTCTCCCATTTGCCATGGTCTGATCAGCATGATTGTTCATTTACTCCCCAGAGCCTGAGCTTTTAACACCTCTGTCCTTTTCATTTAAAACCATGGTGGAATGAGATTCCGAAAAGTATTTGTGCAAGTTTAAAGCCAAGGTGTACCAGTTACTCTGAAGGAATTGCTGGTTCACATGGCAGCCAGAAAAGACTTGAGGTGCTCTCGGTAGCCAGGAGAAAATACAATGATTTGCACTTTCACTAACATTATCCTTAAGCAAGCAGATAGTCTGTGACCAGCATCTCGTCTTGCACCAATTAGTACTGCCATGCCCAGCTATAGAGACGGTGGTATTTTTAAACCGCTTCTTTATTTCGCTACTGTGTAAGTCCCCTTCCCATGCTTATCTCTTATCCTCATCTCCTTCTCTGCATTTTGGAGAGCACTCATTCATGGGGTTGCCATAAATCAGAAGTGACTGTGCGGCACATAACAACAAAAACAAATACAGCTTTTTAATTTATTTCAAATGGTATTATTTACCTGCTACTATAGCTGAAGCACTTCTCAGGCCAGAATGCAGTTTCTGTTTGGATGGTCTGTCATAGATAAGAAACTAAAACATTAGTCTCTTATTTAAACATTCAAGTGTTAAGGAAAGCAAGGAGATGTTTAGCTACCCCCTTTTTCATGATCAACATTACTTTTTTGTTGGCTAGTCAACATGCATCATATACCATATATATATATCTATCTATCTATCTGCTAATGACTGATCTGGAAGCAACATGACAGCACCTAAGAACAGATCAGTAGTCAATAGAACAGTTCAGGTGGTCATTTTGCCCTGACATGATGCTCTATCAGTGTCACCAGAAATGCATTATTCTGGGAAATGTCTTCTGAAAGATGAGATCCCATTTTTCTTGCATGTCAGCAAAAATTTCCAAGACGGCAGTAAGAGCTGTAACAGCCAAGAGAATTTCTCTCATGCACATGCAGCAGAAATGGTGAAGCAGAAGAACTTATGGCTATGAAACATTTTCAGAACAAAGGCTCCTTGGAGAATCATTGTGAGAAGAGAGAATCAGATGGCGGAAGTGACCTAATATGAAGCACTTAAGCCTTCTGCTCACCACAGCTACAGGGTTCGATATGAAGCAAATTGGAAAGCTGTCAACCCAATGTCCTTACCAGGTAAGGATGGCCTGCTCCAAAATCATGAGGCCAAATGGCCCACACAGCACCCTAATTAGTTAGCTCATAGGAGACTGGTGATTCCAATTTCACAGAAGGGAGACAACTGTTTTGGATTTTAGTCTATCAGTTCTAAGAGCAATAGCTGCCTCTTGAGAGTAAATTACACCCCCATAATAATATAGCAGCTGGGTGAGATTTCAATTTCCCACTGTGCCTTTTGGGAGAAGAGCCAGCCTGTGTGGCCTTCGGCAAGCTGCAGAGTCCGAGGATGCCCCTAGAGGAAGGAAACGGTAAACCACTTCTGAGTATTCTCTTATCTAGGAAATCCTGAAAAGTGTTGTCATAAGAATTTATTTGATAGCACATGATGATGATTATTAAGCATATAGTCATGTGCATGCCTATGTGATATGTAATGATTTTAGACCTAAACTGTGATCTTCAAAGGAATGCATATAGACACCACTGAGCTTGAACAAAAAGCAATCTTAATTTTTCCAAATGATCCCCATGATGGAATTACAGTACACTATTTCTTTTCATAAAAAATTAAAAGAAATATTATACTTATATCTTATATATTACCTTGTAATGGTCCAATCTTGACCTCCTAAAGTAGGGATTGAATTTAACAGGGATTTAAGAAAAATTTCTAATGTGACCGTCATAGTAAAACACAATACAAATGACATACAGTATTTCCACATTAATCATTGGCCAAAATAAGCAAAATATGCACCAGACATGAATTGGGAACCAGGACACTATTTACTCAAAGGATGCTGGTGATGTGCACATAGAGAGTGCTTAATCCTTCCCCCGATCCATGCTTCTCTTCCCCAGTTCACATCCATAAGTAACTTCATTTCAAAAAAGGGGAAATTGTTTTAACTAAAATGTTTATTGGAGGATCCTAAGAATTTCTTGTATCAAAAAGATGAGCAACAAAAAATGCTAAAGTGAATTAACAGCTATAAAGAATGAGTAAAACTGGTTAAAATGCAGAAAGCTCAAAAATCTGGGCCATATAAAGAGAAAATAAAAATGCATATTGTTATTGCTGATCAACTGAAATAAAATAAATGGGGAAAGTGGAGGAAAGAGAAGAATTTGTTGGAAGAATATCCCACTCTTCCATGTCAGCCCCAAGTGGGGCACAAGAAAGCCTCCACAGCAGATTGCAGGATCGGCAGACAGCTCCTCATTTGGTGCTTCTCCCTTGAATTGAACCCCCCCCCCCCAACACCTAGTGGTGCAAAAGCACCATACTGTATCTGCTGCTGACTGTTCATTCAGCCTTTAACAGAACAGATGTTCACAGCTGAATTTACAATCATTCCCTTCCTTAACCCATTCAGAGTTAGTTACCGGATATGTTTGAAAGATTCGGCAGCTGCTGCATCTTGTCAATGTTGATAGCTTTGCTTGTATCCAAGAGAGTTGAATTTTTGCCTCCAAGCCTTGGTCCTTGTGGACTAGCACTGCTTTCTTCTGAACAGAGAAGACAATATGGTAGCCCCCTATTTTGTTTTGAACTCAAGAAATTCTACAAAGTTAATGAGGCATTTATAAGCCAATGTCTCTGGAACAGCCCTGAGAGGTTTCAGTAGGCCTTAACAAATATATTAGGGATTGGGGCACAAAGCATTCAAACCCCATCCTCTAGGCCCCACCTCAAGAAGACCTGGCTCTTCCATAATTTTAAGCATATACAATGCCAATAAACTCTCTCCCTATACTATATTCCTCCCATACATAGAAAAAATAAGCAATGTGTACCTAGACTTCTTTCATCCCTGAGTATTTCTGGTGAAGAATAAATACTTGTGTCATCACTACATTCTGTACTGTAGCTCACAGTGGAATCTGCATCCAAACAGTCCAACAGAAAGTCTGAAATACCTGTAGGTAAAGTCATTCCTGGGATTCAAGGCAAAATGGAAAACAATCACCACACTGTCAGTCAGAAATCACTACCCCTGTGCAACACTGGAAGGCATACACATTCAATTCTGACAAAATATGCACTTTAGTATGGAAACAAACTGGGCAGTACAAAAATCTATGCATTTCAAATGCCCAATTTTTATTTCAAAAATTATTGGGCGGGGGGAGGGGGAAATCAATCAGCTTTAAAACCATTCCACCAAGGGAGAATGTTTCCCCTTGCAGAATAGGCCCAATGAAAATCCTCCATCTAAAGGTGTTGTGAAGGGAAGACATCTTATAATATTTGATGTGGGAGTCAGTCACATAACAGAAGTCAAATGTTTAACCTTTTATTTATTTTGTTCACATTTGTTGTTGTTTAGTCGTTAAGTCGTGTCCGACTCTTCGTGACCCCATGGACCAGAGCACGCCAGGCCCTCCTGTCTTCCGCTGCCTCCTGGAGGTTGGTCACATATTTCACCCTGAATTGGAGCTTAAAAGTGGCTCTAATTGAAAAAGTACAGATAAAATTGTAATAGTCATAATATTAAAGCACAACTGAATTAAAAGAAATTACAAACACAGCAAGAACATACGCCCATCTGTGAAATGTCCCTTCCTGAATGAACCAGTCAATCAACAAAAGCTCATTGTAATTTTTTAAAAATTGTCTTTGAGTTGAGTCCTGGCAGAAAGAAAACAGGGATGGGGCCCACCTAAACTCCTTTGGAAAATAGTTCCACAACCTGGGAACAGCCCTCAAGAAAACCCATTGAAATAAAATGTACTTCATCTCAGTATTCTTAGGCAGACTCACCTGATGTACTTTCATTATTTCTCAGGCTCTTTCTACTTGCTGAATTTAAAGTCAAAGAATCCTAAGAGCAACAGTAAAAGATGTGGGCAATAAGCAATGATGTAGGGGCAATGTATTTATTTATTTACAAAAACTTTTAGCCGCGCCATTACCAGTGGTCTCTGAGCAGTGTACAACAATATTAAAACTTTAAAAACATTAAAACCATTAAAAATCAGCAATATTATAATATCCTATATTAAAAACAGTAATTAAAACATTAATACTAATAAATCCTGCTGCTCATATGGCCAGCTAAAGAATACTATTTAATTAAAATGCTGGCTAAACAGAAAGGTCTTTGCCTGGAACCAAAAAGCCAAAAGTGTTGGAGCCAGGCAGATCTCTATAGGGAAAGTGTTCCAAAGTTGGGGGGCAACAGCCGGGAAGGCCCTATTTTGACATGCCATCCCCCTCACCTCTTTCAGGGATGGCACCTTTAGAAGGGCCTCCTGGCCTGATCTTAGAGGATGGGCAGGCTCATATGGAAGAAGGCGGTCCTTTAGGTCACTGGTCCCCAACCTTGGGCCTCCAGATGTTCTTGGACTACCGCTCCCAGAAGCCTTCACCACTGCCGCTGCTAGCCAGAATTTCTGGGAGTTGAAGTTCAAGAACATCTGGAGGCCCAAGGTTGGGGACCAGTGCTTTAGGTAACCTAATCCTAAGCCGTTTAGGGCTTTATACGTCAAAGTAAGCACTTTGAACTGGGGCTGAGCAGCAACCAGCAGCCAGTGTAAATTTTTCAGAACCGGCGTAATATGAATCCGTGCAGCGGCACCACTTACCAGCCGCACAGCCCGGTTCTGTGCCAGGTGCAGTCGCTGTACCATTTTCAAAGGCTGCTCCACGTATAGCACGTTGCAATAGTCCAGTCTGTGGACTACTGCAATGAGATTGTTCCCTATAAACTGACATTTCCCAGAATGAATTCCTATGAATGATGCCTCCAACAGAGGGACTCCATTGCACAGTCACTTCTTCAAGATGTGCTGTAATAGTTCTCTCATGAGCAAAATGTTGTGCAAGCAACAATTGCCAAGAGCCATGGATACGGCTGATATATTCCCAAGAAGGGCATGAGTAGCTGCACTCTTTAGTCAGGCCTTTGAGAATCTTTTCCCTAATTACTTTATTATTTGACTGCTTGATTTTTGCTTTTTAAGTTGATGCTGTTGCCGTTGACATCCTGGGACCTGGGTTTTTATGTTTGGGGCACTTGTTGGGTTATGGGGTGGGTTTTTTCTTTTCTTCCTGATATTTTCATTTCACATACACATTCTGTTGTAAGTTGCCCAGAGTAGTGGCCTGCCACTAGATGAGTGGGGTGGAAGTTAAATACTAAATAAAAACTGCTATTGCCTCTTATTCTATTTTTAGGTTTCGTAGGGTTTAAAAGATTTAACGACAGTCATACCTTCAATGGAGTAGTGTCCATTTCTTTGACATTTTTATTCATCTCCATAGTCCTGTTTTCATTACAATTTAATTCAACACTATTTAGAAAAGAATACAGCACAATTATGGACCCATATTTTTCACATGTAAAATCTCCTCTGATATTTGGAAAAAACAAACCTGGTCTTGTCATTTGGAACTGTTTCCCCAGTATTCTTAATTTGGAATGATTCATCAAGTTGAAAATCTCTCCCAAGATCAAAGAACAGAGCATACAGAATGACTGTTTCATACCAAAAATAGCCATGTGGCATTGTAAGACTTAATTAGTTTTTATTTTTCATAAGCTTTCACGTGTCTCAGAACACTTCTTTGGATGTGTGCTTAGGCACACAGAAGCTTATGAAAAATAAAAGCTAGTGAGCCTTATACACGCAGGTGCTACATGACTGCTTTTGGTATAAGTTATAAAAACAGATTAACATGGCTACCTGCTACATAATAGAAAGATTACCATATTATACCTCTGTTCAACTGAAAGGCAGTCCATCTGAGTCACTTCAGAAATTTCTCGAATTTTTGGTAAACTCTTTTTAATGACATTTCCAATCTTTCCTATATAGAAGGAGATAATTTATTAAAAACACAAGTTGACAAAGCTATGAAAGAAAATAATGGAAATTTTAACATCTATCTTATAAATTGAACTGGTTAGGGCATGATTTGAGAGCTGATTTAGATTTTTGAAGTTGATTTAAAATCATATGGCAGTCACATGGTTTTTGAGCCAGTGTGTGCATCCTCTTAAGAAAACATTTAATCTGTTTTTAAACTGTGTTGTATATCTGTTGAGGAGGCTACATTGGCTTTTTAAATCATTGCAACTGAGTATTTGTTCTATGGCCACCTGCCCTCACGCTGGCCATCTGCCACCACTGTTGTGTTAATTTTATATTTCAAAATTTTCTTTCCAACTGACGTATTGAAATGCCAGTGTTACATATTTTAAAAATAATAATAAAACAGAGGTTTCCCTCAGCCAATGGAAGCCAGACAGAAGCTCCCCTTTAAGTAAAATTTTAAAGTGACAGCAGCCTTCCCTCCTTGAAAACATCTGAGTAAGTTTGCCCAACAAAGGCACACACAGGGGAGTGAGGCAACCAGTGCAGGCAAGAGGGAACAAGAGAAATTGACAAGATATTGACAAAGCCCCACAGCTTCTAGACTTGCAAAGGAAGGAGCATTTTCCCTCTCTCTGGCTGCGTTTTTTAAATGTATTTCAAACTAGCACATCACTATATCAATATAACTGAGAGAAAAAAATAAAACAGATCAGATTGTAGCCTGGCACAGGTGCACAGATGGACACACAAACACAGAGATAAAGACAGAGAGAGGGAAACCCACTGGAGAAGGAGAGGAACGCAAACCAGTGAGTGGTGAGAGTGGCAAACCCTAGGGACACAATTTACACCAACAGAGGCATTCTCATATGCCAAAATGATTCAAACTAAATCAATTTCACAAATGAATTAAAATAAACAACCCTCCTGCATCCAGTAAAACTCATTTTCTGACCAAAAAACACACTTCTCAGGAAAATCCTAGCTTCCATGTGCATCATGTAGTCACCTCTTTAAAAATCAATTTAAAAAATGCTAAATCCAATTCAAATACTGCTTTTTTCCTAGTGTAATTGTGCTCTTAGACAATAACCCAGAATCCACACAAACTACTTTAATGTAGAAAGAGTTTAGGTATCTGCCTGTTTTCTTTTCATTTCAAAGGTATTTTTATTAAACTACTTTTAATACAAGGATCTTCAACCCTGCTCTTCAGTGATAATTAGTTCCTTTTCCAGTTACAAAGAGTACATTACATTACAATTTCAATTAGATGGGATACTTTCATTCCGTTGTCTCACAGAAGATATCACACGGTTCAAGTTCTGGTTCATGCCAGGCCTTGTGCCACTGCATTCAGATTTGTCAGGAAAAGTGATTAAAAATAATGTACAATAAAACAGTACAGTTACTACAACGCTTGCCATTATGGTAAAAAAATAGTTATTACAGAATCATGCAATTAGACAGTAACTACATGAATTGTAATACTAAAGGTATATTATGATGCAGTTTTAAAAGTATCTGTTTAGGCTCTCCTTGTGAAGTTCTGTGGAGCTGAGAGGGGAGCAGACTTGCCAGTGACAAAAGGCCGACACATGCTGCCCTCCAACTCTTCAGTTCCAGGACAGTATATGTTAATTAGAGATGGGGGTATTCATATACGCATAACCCCCCACAGGTGAAAATAACAAGGGTCTGTCCCCTCACCATTCCACTGTGGAAGCGGGATGACAAGCCTCTCTGCCAGGTCACAGAGTGGCTAATCCACTGCAGACAACAACGCGATAGAAAGGCTCTGCCGAGTGCACGCTTGCGGCGGAATGATGAGTGGACAGTCCGGCCCCCGGGGTCCAGACCCTTGTTATTTCCACCGCTGGGGGGGATATCTGTATTCGTATACAAATACCCCCCTCTCTAATGTTAATTCATATTCAGCAAATTCTCTCCAAGACCAGCAAATTTTGATTACTCCATACAGGAAAAAAAAAAGAGTCAGCTAATCCCAAAGATTTACAGCACTGAACAAATGAAAACCCACAAAGATCATTACCATACAGGTTTGGCTCTTTAAAATGGAAATAATTCAAAAGATCACCCTAACAGAAATGTAACATCAAGGAATCTATTCAACTCTCCAGAGATGTGCAAAAACTTTGTTTAGCTCTTTGATTGCCATCAGGTTTTACTACCAATGTCATTGGTTTTACTACCAATGAACAATTGAGGCCATGCAGTTGCTACTCCCAAGACTTACTGCATCTTCAAAAGGAAAAAAGCTCCCCCTTCTGACAATTAAATCAAATACGTACTGTGCCCAGGAAATAATCTCATAGCTGTAGCCCATGTGGTAAGATTGTTATCATTATGTAAAACCAAGTAGTTTCAAATTACAAGATTGTAGCCATGCTGAAACATTTTCAAAGACCCCCCTCCTTGTTACATTATTAGGAGATATGATGCTATGAAGCTTAAAAACAGGTTGCGTGAATGAGCCTGAACTTCTGAAAACACAGGGTTTATTTATTTAACATGCCTCCTTTCTCCCCATAGGAGAATTGAGGCGGCTTACAGTCAACTGAAATCAGACAGTAATTCCTATTAAAGACACTATATATAGGGAATACACTAAAACAATCACACATGTAACAGTATTTTTAAAACATTTTTAAAACATATCAAAAAATTAATATGTACAAGTAAAATCAGATTTACAATATGCTCCTTGATTTAGGAGAGAGCTGAATTGTTTAGGGGCAGATTAAAACTGGTTTCACTTTCGGTGAAGCCCAAGCAAAACTCAGAAAAGTGGCTGTTGCTTTTATAGGCAACACTGCAAGCAATCTCCAAAAGTGGAGACCTGCATTAAACACCATCACCTCTAAGTTACACTTTTGAGCTAGTCCACTTGCACAAGGCCTATTTATATGCTATACATAACTAAAATGTAGCTGAAGGCTTACTTCTTCTTGCTGGTAGAGGGTTTCTACAAACCTATGACACATCACTCTCCCACTTTAAAAACTCTTAGATACACATAATCAAAAGCAATGAGACTATATCCCCCAAAATATAAAAATCTTTTGGTTTAAAGTAGAACGTTAATGCTGCGCCTCCCAAAGCAAAAAATTCAGAACATCGATCATTCTCTCAATTTTTCCTTATAAGTATGAGAATGCTGGTACATCCCTCTTATACCTTACATCTTACCCCACGTAAACAAGAAAGTTGAATTCTCCTTTTAGAGTTCCTTAAAAGGTCCCTTCATGGATTCCTGCCTTGTCGTGGCGAAGGGGCTTGAGTAATTCAGAGAAGCTATGGGCTATGCCGTGCAGGGACACCCAAGATGGGCAGGTCATAGTGGAGAGTTCCAAATAAATGCGATCCACCTGGAGCAGGAATTGGTAAGCCACTCCAGTATCTTTGCCAAAAACAAACAAACCCATGAACAGAAACAAAAGGCTAAAAGATATGATGCTGGAATATGAGCCCCTCAGGTTGGAACACATCCAACATGCTACTGAGGAAGAGTGGAAGACAAGTAGCTCCAGAACTAATGAAGTGGTTGGGCCAAAGCCGAAAGGATGCTCAGCTGCACAACCCCTTCTAGAACTGACACCAAAGAAAAATGTTCTTGTCATTATTGTGGACTGGAATGCTAAAGTCGGGAGTCAAGAGATAAAAGGAACAACAGGTAAGTTTGGCATTGGAGTTCAAAATGAAGCAGGTCAAGAGCTAATAGAGTTTTGTCAAGAGAACAAGCTGGTCATCATAAACAATCTTTTCCAACAACACAAGAGGCAACTCTACATATAAACATCACCAGATGTGAAATACCGAAATAAGACTGATAGTATTCTCTGTAGCCAAAGATAGAGAAGCTCTATACAGTCAGCAAAAACAAGACCTGGGGCTGAATGTGGCTCTGATCATCAGCTTCTTATAGCAAACCTCAAGTTTAAACTGAAGAAAGGGGTAGTCAGGTATAATCTAAACCAAATCCCTTATGAATACACAGTGGAAGTGAAGAACAGATTTAAGGAACTCGATTTGGTGGACAGAGTGCCGGAAGAACTATGGATGGAGGCTCCTAACATTGTACAGGAGGCAGCAACAAAAAACATCCCAAAGAAAAGGAAATGCAAGAAAGCAAAGTGGCTGTCCAACGAGGCCTTACAAATAGCAGAGAAGAGAAGAGAAACAAAATGCAAGGGAGATAGGGAAAGTTACAGAAAATTGAATGCTGACTTCCAAAGAATAGTAAGGAGAGACAAGAGGGCCTTCTTAAATGAACAGTGCAAAGAAAGAGAGGTAAATAATATAAAGGGAAAAACCAGAGATCTGTTCAAGAAAATTGGAGATATTAAAGGAACCATCTGCATTGAAATTGTCCATTCCCGCAAAGATGGACGTGATAAAGGACAAAAATGGTAGGGATCTCACAGAAACAGAAGACATCAAGAAGAGGTGGCAAGAATACACAGAGGAATTATACCAGAAAGATCTGGATGTCCCGGACAACCCAGATAGTGTGGTTGCTGACATTGGGGCAGACATCCTGGAGAGTGAAGTCAAGTGGGCCTTATAAACCATGGCTAACAACAATGGCACTGGAGGTGATGGCATTCCAGTTAAACTATTTAAAATCTTAAAAGATGGCACTGTTAAGTTGCTACACGAAATATACCAGCAAGTTTGGAAATGTCAGCAGTGGCCAGAGGACTGGAAAAGATCAGTCTACATCCCATTCCCAAAGAAGGGCAGCGGCAAAGAATGCTCCAACTACCGTACAATTGCACTCACTTCACACACTAGCAAAGTTATGCTCAAAATCCTACAAGTGAGGCTTCAGCAGTATGTGGACCAAGAACTCCCAGAAATACACGCTGGATTTCGAAGGGGCAGACAGTACAAGTAGCTCCAGAGCTAATGAAGTGCTTGGGCCAAAGCTGAAAGGACGCTCAGCTGTGGACATGCCTGGAAGTGAAAGGAAAGTCTGATGCCGCAAAGAAAAATACTGCATAGGAACCTGGAATGTAAGATCTATGAACCTTGGTGAGCTGGATGTGGTCAAAAAGGAGATGGACGGGAATGGGCAATTTCAATGCAGATGGTTATCATACCTACTACTGTGGGCAAGAATCCCGTAGAAGAAATGGAGTAGCCCTCATAGTCAACAAAAGAGTGGATAAAGCTGGACTGGGATACAATCTCAAAAATGATAGAATGATTTATTTCAATACGAATCCAAGGCAGACCTTGCAACATCACAGTAATCCAAGTTCATGCACCAACCACCAATGCTGAAGAGGCTGAAACTGACCAATTCTATGAAGACTTACAACACCTTCTAGAACTGACACCAAAGAAAAATGTTCTTGTCATTATTGTGGACTGGAATGCTAAAGTAGGGACAGCAGTATGTGGGCCGAGAACTCCCAGAAGCATAACCTGGATTTCAAAGAGGCAGAGGAACTAGGGACCAAATTGCTAACATGCGCTGGATCATGGAGAAAGCCAGAGAGTTCCAGAAAAATATCTACTTCTGCTTCATTGACTACACAAAAACGTTTGACTGGGTGGGCCACAACAAACTATGGCAAGTTCTTAAAGAAATAGGAGTGCCTGACCACCTTATCTATCACCTGAGAAATCTATATGTGGGATAGGAATCAACAGTTAGAACTGGATATGGAACAACTGAATGGTTCAAAATTGGGAAAAGAGTATGCCAAGGCTGTATATTGTCTCCCTGCTTATTTAACTTATATGCAGAATACATCATGCAAAAGGCATGACTGGAGGAATCCCAAGCCAGAATTAAGATTGTCGGAAGAAATATCAACAACCTCAGATATGCAGATGATACCACTCTGATTGCAGAAAGTGAGGAGGAATTAAAGAACCTCTTAATGAGGGTGAAAGAGGAGTGTAAACAATGGTCTGAAGCTCAACATCAAAAAAACTAAGATCATGGCCACTGGTCCCATCACATCCTGGCAAATAGAAGGGGAAGATATGGAGGCAGTGATAGATTTTACCTTCTTGGGCTCCATGATCACTGCAGATGGTGACAGCAGCCACAAAATTAAAAGATGCCTGCTTCTTGGGAGG
This sequence comes from Pogona vitticeps, assembly GCF_051106095.1. Classification (NCBI taxonomy): domain Eukaryota; kingdom Metazoa; phylum Chordata; class Lepidosauria; order Squamata; family Agamidae; genus Pogona; species Pogona vitticeps. The sequence continues at coordinate 104,018,627 of NC_135784.1, forward strand.
AAAGCGATGACAAACCTTGACAGCATCTTTAAAAGCAGGGACATCACCTTGCCAACAAATGTCTGCATAGTCAAAGCTATGGGTTTTCCTGTAGTGATGTATGGAAGTGAGAGCTGGACCATAAAGAAGGCTGACCGCCGAAGAATTGATGCTTTTGAATTGTGGTGCTGGAGGAGACTCTTGAGAGTTCCCTGGACTACAAGGAGAGCAAACCTATCCATTTTGAAGGAAATCAACCACGAGTGCTCATTGGAAGGACAGAGGCTCCAATACTCTGGCCATCTCATGAGAAGAGAACACTCCCTGGAAAAGGCCCTGATGTTGGGCGAGTGGGGGACAACAGAGGATGAGATGGTTGGATAGTGTCATTGAAGCGACCAAAATTAATTTGACCAAACTCTGGGAGCCAGTGGAAGACAGGAGGCCCTGGCGTGCTCTGGTCCATGGGGTCAAGAAAAGTCAGACATGACTAAACAACAAAAAAGGTCCCAGGGGGTATGTGAGAGAGAGACCAGACTCCACTTACATAGTACTAAGCCCATTAAAAACAAGATTCCCTTTCCCCAAATATACATTAACTGGACTGGGTTTATGTAACTGTGGATAGGGCTGTGCTGCAAATCTGCTATTTGTGGACATGGACATTATCACTGGACTACATGTTTGCAGATAACCCGCAGTAAACTTTTTTTTACTGTGGTTATTTGCAAACAGGCATGAAACCTCTGGAAACACATTCCGATTTAATGAGATTCCTTGCATTAAAGCAGAACAGGAGCAACTACTGGTCCACCATTGCCAGGAGGCTTCCTGGCTACCGATACCACCAGCGTCAGAGTAGCAGCTAAGAGTCCTTGTTCACTCAACATGCAGTAAAAAACTAAGTTGCTGCCAGGCAAAAGCAATTTTGCAGGCTGGTCTGTCCCAATGTACCTGGAAAGGCTTCCAGCATTGGCTGATCAGTGATGCCATTCTCGCCAAAAGGGCAGCTCCAGCAACTCTGTTTTAGTTCCATGTCCAGAAGGTGAGGACTCTGCTGCCCCAACCCTGACACTATTAGTAGCCGGGAAGCTCCTCCCCAGCTGGCCCTATAGTAATGAGCTTTCAGTAGTATCTGAGAGGCATTTGTTCTGTTCTGTAAAGCATGTTATATAGCCTGCATCTATGGCCAGAATTCTATTGGTGTTCACACAAAGTGTGCATAACTTGCTGCAGCTGATGGACAAGGTCTTGGGTGTATCTCAGTTAAAAAACCAGTTGAACAACAGGGATACTGTAGTATGCATATACTTTCTAGTAAGCAAGCATAGGGATGCACTACATCTCTGTCTTCTGCTATTTTCCTCTTTCTGAAAGAAAGAGGAAAATAGCACTTCCCCCCCTCCCCTTTACAATCCCCCAGTTCTCAGTTATCTTGCAGGACAAGCTGTCTGAGCACGAAAAGTGTATAAAAATGCATCAGGGATAGAAATTTAGCCCTGCAGTTCTCGGAATGATCACATTGGACAGCAGGTGTAGGTCCTGTTCACTTTATTGAAATAGTTCTAATCTACCTTGTATCAACAGATCTCAGTGTAGAAAATCAATAAATTCCCTTATCGGCCATTAAATCTGCCATGTCTGTTGGAAATTTCATAGATTACATGTGGGGCTTTAGAGCTGCATAATGACTTTTACAAGCTACATTAGCTACAAATAAAGCAAACACAGAACAAGCTGGGGTGGGGAGCCTTTGGCCCTCCAGATGTTTTTATACTACCAATTCCACTATCATTGACCATGGCAGGTGGAAGTCCAGACAATCTGGAAGGCCAAAGGTTCCGTACCCAAGACATAATAATAACTTTGTACTGCCAAGTCAAACTATGGGGACTCTCCTAGGAATTTCCATATACGAAGCAGTCAGACATAGTTTAGGTTTCACTTCTTCTGGCGGTGCTCTGAGACTATGCAGTTTAGCCAAGGCCATCCAAGTGGTAGGGTATATAACCTCATCACACCTTACACAGCGTCCCTCTAGGACATAATTCGTTCTATATCTGAAAGGAGGAATCAAGAATGTAATAACTTTTTCATTCCAATACAGTTCCACACCCATCAAAGATGCTTCATACATTTCTCAATGTAAAAAAAAAAACGTTTCTTCCCAAAATTACAGGGAATCGACCTGATTCCTTTACCTGTGATTTGCAAAGGACAGGAACAACAATCCAGGTACCTGCTCTATAATAACACTGACAGACTTTCTATCTTGCTTATTGGAAAATAGCAGCAGGGATCAGATTTGCTTTGAATGAACATGTCTTTAAATAAATATGACTCTGAAAGGATGTTGTTGGTAAGGACCCAAACACATTCATAAACACCCCACGCTCTTCCCACTGTTTCACAACATAAACTCATTTATATTTTGGCTAAACTAGAAACACATTCTCACTCCTACACATTACTTACACACCAATTAGTAAATAAAAGAATGTCTAGGATTTTGATAGGCACAAAGAAACAACAAATATTGTAATCCAGCCATACTGGATAGTGAGGACTAATTGCATGGGACAGAAAGATTTACTTTTGACATAAGCGTCAGTACGTCCTTTGGCTTTAGCTTTCATTCTGCCTGCAGATGCAGGCACAGCTGGCAGAGGAGAAGCACAGTGTACATTCTTTTGAGCCCGGCTCTTCCTGGAATAGGAACGCAATTTTATCCAGTCCATCTTCTGTTTGTTTTTCCTCCCTCCACAGCTGTGCTGCCTACAAGAGTAAAACAGCAGTAAGAATACACGGCCTGAATCCATGACAGTTCAAGACAAAGGTAGGGAAACTGTGGCTCACTCTTATGTTTAGAACTAGAACATCAACAGTTAGTAGCCCCAACCAGGAAGGGAAGGTGGGAACTGCAGTCTGGAAATCTGGAGGGCCTGAAGCTGGGCAAACCTGGTCCACAAGCTTCACATCCCCAACAACACAAAAGAAAGAAAGCAGCAATCCATTGAGATTTGCAGAAATGAAACTTGGGGGGCCAGCTTGCCAAGTGGTTGCAGGAGGTAAACAAAACCTTTCTACAATTTCCATAGTCAAGTTCAAAAGTTGCTATTCTGAAGAATATCAAACTCACACCATACACTGGGCAAAAGGATACCAAAGGGACTGTTGTTAATCTCAGTAAATGTTGCTTCACAGAAGAATCAGTCCCATAGAAATTTTTACAATGTGGTTACAACCATGTCCTGGGAAGTTCATAAAATACTGTATGGTGCAAATCTACCTGTTTCTGAAAGAAGGCAAACAGCAGCAAGCAAAGGACTAGCACTTGGGGAGATTCTAGTGTGTGTGTGTGTGGGGGGACTCCAGATACCTGCAGCCGAACAAGTCTGCAGACCACAGGATTTGCCCTCTGGATTATATGCACCTGTGTGTAATGAAATGATCAACCCCTTATCCTTGGGGCACACACAGCTCCTCTTAATAGTAATTCCATTAACGCGATCACCGCCTTCCAGAAACTAAAAGCAAAGGTTCCCATTGGACGTCACGGCAAAAGGGAGAGAAAGCCTCCGTTCCTGCCCATCTCCCCTCTCGGGATTTCCTCATAAATATCCCACTCGTTGTCTCCCAGCTTCTCCCTGGACCCACAAACAAAACCCCCGCACAACCCACCACAGCTGACACCTTTTGAGGCTGTGGGGAAAGAAATGACTTCCCGGCTTTTTGACAGGCAGCCTCTATTACCCAATCATCATCCAAGACCGCGTTCACCGCAATCCATCCGACCATTCACCTGGCCGTTAACCCACTAGGCCCCGCCTCTTTCTCAAAGGCGATTTCCACGGGCGGTCAAAGGGAGAGTGTTTGGAGCCTTTCGTCTTTCCTTGCATTTGTCCCAGCTGTTGGCCGGCGTGTGGGAATCACGGCCGATCTACTGGAAGGGATGCTGGTTGTTATTGTGTGGAAAGTCTCCCAAAACGAAGGCTATCCACTGATAATATCGACTTAAATTGATAAAACAAGCCCTGTTGAGGCTTTTTTAGGACGGCAGAGGGGGCAACGAAAGCGGTCCGCTTAGGTAACCCTTAATTGGCTTCAAATACCAAGCTCTAAACTGGATTTGAAGGAACACGTTAGATGTTACGTGAAACGTAAAGGATTGTATTGCGTTCCTAAACACACAGGGATTTTAGGCTTTTATTTTGGTCAGTAGGTGGCGCTCCAGACCATGGGTTGAAAATGGCGGCGCAGGTGCTTGTCTCGCTTCCCGTTTAGCTTGTCGAGTCTTGCTGCCGGGGGGTGGGGGGGAAGCTCGTCGTCACACCGTTTTTCACTGTTGTGCCAAGCGACTCCGAAGGCACCGAGGCTGGCATGCGTCTGTTTTAATCGTATTTTTAATAAGCTAATTATGCAGCAGACACGGATGCTTTCTATAATTCCAGACGCCCTTAGCATGGCTTGCTTCAGGTGGCCGAGATCCACCTGAGGGGGAGTCCCAGGGCTCCGTCAATTTGTTAATGTCTTATTCTGCGAACCGCCCAGAGCAGTGGAGGCACGCTAATGGGCCGCTATCAAAACCAATCGACCAAATAAATAATAATTACAAAAAACAAACCTCTGACTACCTGACTAAAAATGCAGGTGCAAGGCTAAACATTTAGATAGCTTCCTACTGTTTAGAGGCCTCACATACCCTCGTCGCTACTACCGGGAACCGTTTACCAGGGTGCAGATTCAGCTAGCCCAGAGGCGACCAAGGAAGGAAGGAAGGGAGATGAGTTTGGAGCCTGCACATTCGCGACCAGGAAAGAAAACAACAACCCACTAACAGAGTTTCATTGCCCTCAAGAATGCCCATCCTTACCCATACTAATTAAATACTCTTAATTAAGGCTACAAAGCTATACGTACCTCTTTACCCAACAGTAGGCCCCACTGAACTCAGTGGAACTTATTTCTGAGTAGAGGTGTAAATGATAGTGATGTAATAGCATCCAAAGGATCTATCTATCTATCTATCTATCTATCTATCTATCTATCTATCTATCTATCTATCTATCTATCTATCTATCTATCTATCTATCTATCTATCTATCTATCTATCTATCTATCTATCTAGCGAGATGGCAGAAACCACCACTGCACAGGAGATGTCTAATGTGAGCTGAAAAGGGAAATCCAGAAGCAGCTCAGACTCTTGGGGACCTCGTCTTCCAGTACAGTGGGGTCTCTGCTTAAGAACGTCCCTACTTAAGAACAATCCAACTTAAGAACAGCTCCATTTGCTAAATTTTGCTTCTACTTGAGAACAGAAATCCAAGATAAGAACAGGAAAAAAAAACCTTTCCTGCTCTTTTTTTAACTTTAGGTCATCTTAGGTTAAAAAAAATTCTCCCCCTAGTGGTAGAGTACGTATTAACCAGCTTTGCATTAGTTCCTATGGGAACTAATGCTTCAATGTACGAACGCACCTCTACATAACAAAAAAACAGCCAGAAGGGATTAATTGGTTTTCAGTCCATTCCTATGGGAAATTTTGCTTCAACTTAAGAACGTTTCAACTTAAGAACACCATTCCAAAACCGATTAAGTTCTTAAGTAGAGGTTCCACTGTAGTTTCTATGGACGGAAAAGAGCAGATACGGATTAAATGGTTTTCAATGCATTCCTATGGGAAATGCAGATTCAACATAAGAACTTTTCAACTTGAGAACCGCCTTCCAATACGGATTAAGTTCTTAAGTAGAGACCCCACTGTATAGGCTATAGCTTTGAAGAAAGACTTCAACCTGCCCAAGTCTGAGTCAGCAACAAATTCTGAGTCAATAATCTTGCTCACCTAATGATTTCCTGTCTATACCAAATGCAGGAGTATATGTGACATTCCCTTTTCCTCTCCTCTGGAAGGAAAACTGGTTATGAGGGAAAGGGGATTCCATATGCCTCCAAACTTTGCTTCTTAAACTTTGCCCTCTTCAGCAGAGGCATTAAGGAGCGCAGGGTGGAGAGCCAGTTAGATTGCTGTGAAGGAAATTCGCAGGCATCATTGTTGCCTCTCAGCGTGACAAGTTAATGAAAATGGTGTGTCAGTTTAGTTCCCATGTAATTCCAAAGAATTAACAAGGAGTTGAAAGGTGTGAATAGACAATGAAGTTTTCTCAGGTGGGATCAGGCTAGAAAGGGTCACTTGAAAGTGCGGTCTGAGATTTAGAGTGATCTTTTGATCCACCTGCCAGGGTAGTAGTTTCCAGCCTGGGGACCAACCCTGGCAAGCACAGCTAGTGGTGAAGGCTTCTATGAGCAAACTGAAACAGTGCTGGATTGTTGAGGGGGAAAAAAACACCCTCCATGTCCTGTACTGTCACTCCCTCTGTAAAGAGCAGAAGAAAGCTGGATTTTTCTTTCATTTATTGGTAAGCAACGTATCCATTGGCTTGCCAACCGAGTGACACAGCACAGAGGGCTTTAATAAAGTTGAAGATGAGTTACCCACTGGTTACTCAAATAAATCTGTTAGCTAACATCATTTATCTGAGAGGTGGGCAAAGGGAAGTTCACAGGGGTAATTTTGCCCGCCACTAGGTCATCAAGACTTCCCTAGGAAAGCTTATTTGTTTTGTTCTCACAGAAAATGGTCCATTTCAGTTCCAGACTGCTAGCAGCTTTTGACATTAAGGTCCTTATAGTTACTTTTACTTTCTGTTTTTGTATTTTAAACATCACAAAAAAAGGCATTTGGCCCCCAACTCTCCTGAATTTGTCTCCTCTTGTTAATTTCTGCTATTGCAGATGTCAGCATTGCAGTCAGTGAATTTTATTAATATATCATTCTAAAAATCTCAGTTCAACATTAATTAGTAGACATTCCTGAAAAATTCATTATCAGCCGTACAGACACTATACTGGAATAAAACGAGATTTTATAAAATAATTTTATTTGTCAGTCAAGAGGAATATTAACAAGTCTGAGAATCTTGACAGTTTTTCCATTTACAAAACAAAAATTCTACATTTCCTCTTTGTATTATATATATTTTTATATATAATGTATATATATATATATATACAGTATACACATGCGGATTTACCAAACTGGAAAAAATTAATTACAATTTAGATCTTTTAAAACACAAACGTACTTAGAAGTCATTGTATTTTAATCCTTTCGTTTTCCTTTACTTGAAAATAGAATAAAGAATATGTAGGAAAAATGGTTCTTTTACTTAAGTTTTAACTCTTATTTGAATGCAGATATGTTGTTTGATTGCATGATTGAAAGGATAAAGTGAAGACTGTGGAGAGGTGCTGTTGTCTCACAGGAAAGGGGGGAAACACTTAAAAAGTAATCATAGTTCTGTGTCACAGAGGTGTAATTTTCTGTCTGTTTTCCTGATCGGGAAAGACTCTTTGTTCTAAGACAGAGATTGTATCCGCATATGAAAGGATTCGGGGCTCCTGTACCATTCCTGGGGAAGTTTCTATAGAAGAGGACATTTTGGCAAGTTTACCTCATCATGCAGATTTAAAGAAAGTTTTCCATCCTGAAATTTCTCCTTTTACTAAAGTCCTACATGTACAGTAATTCCAATTCCTTGCAACTAGACAGACCTGAAGCAGATTTTTATTGCTTTAATTTCTCATCACTTGACAACTTCATAGTCTAAAAGTGCTGCCGTATATGTGACCACGCTGAAATAAGATCTACTAAGTACAGTGGGACTTGGGGTGTGAGCATATGGGGAAATAGATCACATTTTGGACCAATTATGGAGTGGTCCAGTGTAATGTACTTGCTCATGATCACACAGTGTATAGGGAAACGTGCTCCAGCACAGTATCAATTCATGCCCATACTGGACCTTTTTGGTCTGACTACTGTATAAGGTTGCTATTTGGGGGGGGGGGGGCTGGACTGCAGCAATGCCGCAGCAAATAGAAGGGTCACTTTACAGGTGATTGCTCATCTGGTGTAGCTTTTCAGCCCTCTGAGTGCAACCTTATTCTCAGGTAGCTGTGCACAGGATCACAATGTAGATAGTGCTAATTAACACTTCATTCTATACACATTTTCATTCAAAGAGAAAAAAATTCCATTTAAATGGAAAGGTACTGGTTGTGCCAAGAGACCTAAATCTGCTGTTTTGTTGCTAAACTGAAGTTTTTACTCTTTTTAAAAATGGAACAATTGATTAATTGTATTCTGAATTTAGACAAATGTCAGCTAAGGGAATTTTGGATAGGATGGAAATGTGGCTTGGCCAGAGAACTGCTCTGCAGAAGAGTAGTAGGCCTGCCTCAAGGACCCCAGGGAAAGCTTCATGGGCATAAATGTGCCCATATATTACTGCTGGTGATGAAAACCTGGTAAGGGGAGTCCCAGCAGTAACTTTGGACTCCAAATGTCCTTTCTCCCCTGGAACAGGCCACTAATCCATGCCCGACTGGAACTGATTTTGTGGGTGGGAGATAAAAACAATAGAATTGGGCCCACTGGAGGGAATTAAGGCGTGAAAGAGATTCCTGATAAAACTCCCACCTCACCAGCACACATGCGCACTAAGGAGAGCTCTGCTTATCTCCATTTCTCTAATGACTGATAAAGCCAAATCTTCCAGCCTCTGCCCCACACGTCATCAACACAGCACAATCACATTCACTACATAGGTATTTCTTGCTCATGTAACCTTACTGCTTGTTGAGATTGTTCTATCGTTTTTTTCATCCCCCAGAACAGGAGTACTCCTGAAAATGCTCTAGAGGTGTTTAGTTATATGGGCATATGGAAGGGCAGGAGTTTATCCGCAGGAGCGCATGCTAAAGCCAGCTGCACCATTAGGCAGAGTGAGGCAGCAGATTTCAAAAGGGAAGGGCAAATTTTCAATTATTTGCTCTGTTGCAAAAATCCCTGCTAGGGATGAGGAAAAGCACTTAGGGCATTTCCTGCCCTACGTGCCAACATGTTTTGTCTGACTTTGGATGCTACTGTACACACGTTGATCTGGCAGGTGGAGAAATCATTTACTGCTTCAGGCAGCAAAATATCTTTGTGTGGGTGAAACTCAAGCATATCTTTTTAAAAAATTAAGTAGTTTTTCTTTAGAAGTGAAAGCACACGTGGCAGAAGGTTCTTTTATTTTTGCTTACTCAGCACATTGTTACTTTGCATGAGATGGAATTCAGGGAAGGTGCTATACTTGGAGAAAAATGGACTGAATATGATGGGTGTTTCCACCCCATTTCAGTATGTTAATAAAATTATCCATCTACTAACACTAGATGAAGATTCTAGCAGTAAAAAGGAAGTTGTTTACACGGATTGGCAGTCACATTAATCAATCAATACCCTGGCCCCCTTTTCTTGAGTTGACACCGTTCCTGCAGTTGTTGTATGTCTGAGATTTGATACTTCTCTCCATTTATTTCCAGCTTTTCCTAAGCTGGAATGTCCATTTTTGGAACTTCCAGCACAACTTCCTTTCAACTGCACATAAGTGTAAAGCCATTGTCCTATCTGGTTTGATGAGGCATATGAGACATATGATATGGTGTGCAACCACACCTTCAGTACCTGGACACCCTACCTGTTTTGGAATCCCTGACCTTGGGTATGAACCTCAACTAAATTTTTAGCATATGTTGCTATAGATTCAAGGAAAAAAAGAGGTGAATTTGACCACAGTTCTGAAACTGTGGTAGGACTGCCAAAATGAAAAGCTGGACCATGTTAATTTATGCAAGACTAAAACTTGTACAGCTGCTTCTTTCACAGTGGCATTTGAACACTCTTTTTGAGGGACAATGAAATGATTCAGACTTTCCTTCTTAACTTCTGTGTACTGCCCAACATGAAAAAAAGAAGTAAAATTCACAGCTTCCATATCAGTTTTGTGTTTTTTAATGCTCACCTCCTGAGAAAATAATCAGGCTAAATTCTCTAACAGAATTAGTGGTGGAGAATACTCTAATTAAAAGGGTGGGGTAGGGGTGAGCTGCCCCCAATCAACTGGGAAATAGTTCCACTATTCCAACACACATGAACATTTTATATCAAGCTGACGCTTATATAGCATTAGTATGTTGTCATATAGAAAATGTGCTTTATGTTCTCCTAGACTTTGTCCTACAAAGTAGAACATGGTTTCTACAAAGCAACACAACTCTTTATTCTTAGTACAAACTAAAAACTTCTCCATGTTGTACAAAAAGAGAAGAAAATTATATTCAATTGCTATACTGCCACATCTAAATAAGATTCCACAGCTTTCTGTGAGACATCAGCATATCTTTTAAGTTGTCAGCATTCATGCAAAAATAGTACTGTATATTCTTTTAAAGTTTACATTCATTTCATAGAAGTTTATTTACATACCAATCACCAGCTTGTGCTTTTCACACATGGAATACCAAAGATTATCATTTTGAGTTAATTGACTTCAATCCAAGGAAACTGTTAGAAGATAGAGGAATTTTCTGATATAGTAACAACCAAATCCAAAGAAACAGAATTTTCATGTTATTATTACAGTGATGTGTATGCCGTAAAATATTTGTACAAGAGTTCCTATCTTTTTTTCCTATGTAGAATACACTGTACCCTGCAAATTCACATCAAAATGCAGAGTGCTCCCCTTCCACAGCAGTATGATCGGATTCTATAGCTGTCTTTTAAAGATATTTGTTTAAGCTTTTCAGCTCATTGACATTTTACAGGAAATACTGTTTTTTGTGATTCATATACGGAATGCAAAACTACACAGCATTCTCTAGATCTGTAGGAATGATTTAGTCATGTTATAAACTGATCATCGTAAAAGTACAGATTTAAATGGACCTTGGCTTAGTTCCATGGCAGATTCAGGCAGGCATGTTTCACTCAGTGGGTTGCAATTTGAGATGACATGTGGCAAGTAAATATTACAGTTCAAACACCACAGCCATAACTTTCATGCAACCTTATGTTACCTCTTTCAAACAACAGGCCTTCCAACAGCCACATTTCACATTTATAATCCTAAATCATAAACATACACATATGAATTATCTGCCAGAAAAATGTGAACAAGTCAAGGATACAGAACCTTTTTTGAAATACTGTGGATTTTTTCCCCATGACATTGTAAGACATCTTGCTAAAAATTATCTGCTCATGGTCTGGAAAAGCAGTAGGAGAATGATGATGCTTGGTGGGCTTAGAGCACAAAGACCTCGTTAAGCATCATAGCCCTATCGTTTCCCCCAAAAAATGCTAGTCTGAGACTTCATTTATGCCATTGAATCCTGCAGCAATGTTCATTCTGAATTAACCTATTATTTTTCACCCTATATTTAGTATCTGAATAAAAATAAATAAATCCTGGCTCAATTGCTGAAGTAGTACGGGACTGTATTGTTACCAGGATATCAAAATAGCTACAGCATAAACCCTGGTGTTAGTTGATTGGTATCCATATCCACTCTGCTACTGCAACCTTGTACCTTCTTCCATTGTGCCTGCAGGTAAGCGACAATGTTGCATAGCAAATGCATACTCATAGCATTTTTTAGAATATGAGTAGTAACAGTGGTGCCAGCATTCCAATCCTTAATATTTACCCCACAAGTCTTCAGAATGATGCAACATTATCTCACCATAGTGCAAGGAAGTCCATCCTACCATATGTTGTTTTTTCCCGACACAAGTAGTGGAAATGATTGAACTTTGGGTGGTACTTTATTATTTCATATACATTTATTTTAAGCACAGTAGCACAAGCTGTGCATGTTTTCTTACTAAAATATCTTTCATATGTTATGACTGTGTCATGGATCTCATAGTGATTAATTACAATTATAGCTTTATCCTACATTGCTGCCATAATCCTTCTGCAGGTGGCAAAAATCCAGTTCACTAAGATCAGGATAGTATTTAGGTGGGAAGGGTCTTTATAACTGACCTTCCTTTAGATCTCATGGCAGCAGTGTAGTATAAAGCCATGGGTAAGCAGTTTCCATCCCACTGTGTTAATAAGTAAAGGACACTTTGAAAGTCAATAATACCTTAATAATCCCATGCATTTATGATAATTCCAGGGATGAATATCTACTTCCTACTACTGCTCAAATAAGGAGCATCATTCCCAGTCAGGCCGCATGGTTCTTTCAATTTGCCTAACCATCGTGGCTTGCATCCTCCAACACTGAACAGGCATATAAGGTCAGGTTCTAGCTTGTCTCTTTTTTATGCAGGACACCATACGATTTAGCATGAGTTTGTACACCAGACAATATGCACTGATCCATCACTAAACTGGGGAAGTTATAGTTATTGGATGAGTCTTTTTGTGTTGATGTAGCTTCAATTGCAATTATTTTTGGATAATGGAAATGTGCAATTAAAACAAGAACCATGTATTTTTATGTCTCCATGACTCTATAAAAACAGCATATGTAGCGTTTAAATTAAAATCAAACAGAAGTGCTAAATTTTGATTGAAACATATGAAAATTGTTCCCATGTATTATTTTAAATAAAAGTTTAATATCTAACATCAGTACAACTTCCTGTCTAAATAAATGGGCCCACAATACAACTTTTGGGAAAGTATTAAATGCATACAGATAAAACCATATGGACCGAGTTGAATTTATATGCCAATTATCTCAATTTATCTGCCAATTATCTCATCTGAGATGACCATTAATGTAGTTGGAAAAATATGTTTATGACATATTTCTATACCTTCCCTGCCCCACAAATATGAAAACTGGATGTTTTCATTATACGATACAAAATTATGACCTAATATTGGGGTCATTATCTAAGTTACTTGTCTTTGTTTAAGATACCAAGCAAGACTTCCCCAAAATATTGCCTTGCAACTGTCATAATACAACTCCCATTATCCCTAGCCTTATGGCCAGTAGCTCCAACTTGAGAATAGTGATGCTACACAAATTCTGTACTAGTTTGCAGCAGAAGAAAGACTTATAAAATCAGTCTTCAACTTTATTCTTAAAGTGAAACCTGCAGTTGGGCTGGCAAGAAGATAGGTATGTGAAAGACACAAAAAGTACTTTTTGTAGTCAAAGTACTACACCTAACATGCAGTCACTTTTGAAACAGTTTGTATAAAATCGACCATGACAAATATTTAATTTTTCATCTGATTCAATACATTCTAGAAAAGTCTGGCTATTTGACACCATTTTTAATAATAATATGATTTGTAGTGGAATATAAATTGATTTCATCTGGAAGCCCAAGACAAATGTATTCCAAAAATCCCCTACTCTTAATTTAAAATTTTCCATGTGGATGTGCTGTCATGAAAGAACGAACAGTGCCTGAGCCACCTTAGACAGGCAACACTCACTTTCACTGGTGTATGTAAGCAGTATTTTCAAGATGGATTGCTCAAGCAATATTACATTATGAAGAGTGTTTGTAACTACCATAAAATAATTTTCTCATGCACAGTGTGGATGATTTGAGAAGCTGAAGTAAGTTTGAAGGATGGGAAGACACACTGCAAGCCATGTTCTCTTCTTATTAAGTTAAATTCTGCAGACATGCTCACAGTTATTTTAAGCAATGGAGAATTTTAATTTGTGCATTCTCATATCTTGAGCACTGAGAGGATGATTACAGTGGTGCCTCGCAAAACGGGTGCTCCATTTAATGACGAATCCGCATTACAACGAGGTTTTTGCGATCGCAAAAGCGATCGCAAAACGACGTTTTGAATGGGGGAATTTCGCTGTGTGATGATCAGTTCCCTGTTTTGGGAACCGATTTTCGCTTCTCGGTATTCAAAACAGCTGATCGTCGGGTTTTCAAAATGGCCACCGGGTGCTGAAAATGGCTCCCTGCTGTGTTTAGGAGCCATTTTTCGCTGCACAGGCACCCGAAAATGGCCACCCCTATGGAGGATCTTCGCTGGACAGTGAGTTCTTAGCCAATTGGAATGCATTAACCAGGTTTTAATGCATTTCAATGGCTTTTTTATTTTCGCTTTACGACGTTTTTGTTCTACAACTATTTCGCTGGAAGGAATTAACGTCGTAATGCGAGGCAGCATTGTATTCTTATTATATGTTGGTGAAACCAAGCCCTGATTCAAACTAAGCCAGAACAGGCAATCATTATATATTATGAACACAAGGAGCTGGGAGAACCTGTGTCCCACAACACAACATTCATCATCCCTGACCATTAGTGTTGTTGGGCCAGGAGGATAGGAGTTGTTGCCCAACAAAATCTAGCTCTATCACAGGTTTTATAACCTGGTCTCCATGGCAGTTCCTGAGTATCTTGTGAATGCTTAGGTAGTTTCTACAGTGTCTGTGTTAATTTATCCACAGGAACTCTGAACTCTATTTAAACTAATTGTTTAGAGGATGAAGGTAGAAAAAAGACCTTAGAATATGAGTGACAGTTGTTTCTTGTGTTGTTATGTGGAGCCAATACAATCCCTCTCATGGAGGGTGGAGGCCATCCTTCAGTGCACTATCTTCATCTTGGAAGAACGGTGACTGGAAAGAATGAGAAACACGATTTCAGGATGATGGGTACTGAATAGTGAGGATAGGGAAGAGCAAGAGGAGCAGCTGTTGGTATCCTGATTGTGAGAGAAAATATTGTGAGTTCTGAAGGGAGACGGCTGTCTAACCTCAAACACTTTTAACATCTGAGAAAGCATCCAGTCAATCAACTGTTTGCTGAGATGCTTGGCATCCTCTTCAATTTACACAAGCCTGCTCAGTCTTCCTGAAGTGCACTATAACGTGGGAGCACAAAGCTGTGGCTCAAAGCACATATTTAGTTTAATCTGCCTGGAAAAAAATAGTTCATATCCACAGCAGAGGGAACGGATGTACTAAAATTATGTAGTAGATTTACACTGTCTTTCCAACACATTGCTTCCAAACCATAAGAGCAATCAAACTGTTTAAAAAGTGCAGCTAACAGCTATCTCCCATGTACAACAATCCTGCTAAGGCTGGAAACCTTCTGCATCACCCTTAACAAAAGTGCTGGTGCACCAAGAATGGAGAATGGATGTTTTTTCAAGTGCAGTTGGACTACATCCTCCATCAACCCTAGGCAGCCCAACCGATGATGAGTGATGAGACGTATAGTCCAACAACATCCGGAGGACCATCCATTCCCCAATCTTGCTTTAGAAACAAGTAGCATAATTTTGAGATGTATACCATTTATGACAATTAAAGGCTCATTCTCATATAGCATACACTACTGGATCTATTATATCAATTTGATGCATGGGACATCTGAACTCTACCTATTTCTGTTTCTGTATAAATGGATTACACGAAGAATGTTATTTTTTCCTCTTGCAGAGCCTAACAGATGCCATTTAACAAACAACTAAACAATTCCAGTTTTAAATTCTAGATCAGGACAACAGATTTATTTATAGTGTTGAGTAACAAAGAACATTTGAGGTAGACCACTAGTCTTCGTCGGTGATTGTTCCTGGACTGGAACTCTGGGACTTTAAAGAGCTCCGCTGCAGTGAGGAGTTCTTGGCTACGTTTGCAATCAATGATATTTCAGAAAGGGAGGCTGTGTCACACGGGAACAGGTGTGCAGATAATGTACAACCTGTGATTCAAAACACACACTTCTTGCTTCTAATGAGTTCTTAATTGTATTCATCCAGGGAGGCATCTGCAAACCCTACAGATCACATTATCAGAATATCCAGGAGCAGAAGAGTATCAGACAAAATGGGCAGATCCAGTCAAAGAGGGGTGTTTCCTTCGTTTTTCCTGTTTGTTATGGGATTTTTGCAGGTATTAATGACAAAAGATGTTGGTAAAGTACTTTCAGAAGGAGTGGAATTTAAAACAGCTTAGTGGTTGTCCAACAGACTTTAGAGCATCCATTACAAGAGCAATTAAAACTAGATGGCAACGGAATTATTCATTGACAGTGTCTTCAGACAATGGAAGGCTCATGTGGAAGGTCAGATGCTTATTCATTTCAACCGCATCCTTTTCATTTTTCCTAATATTGCTACAAAGTACATTGTTTCGAAGAACCTTGCTGTCAGATGGAAACACTGGAATAAAGCTCTTCTATCTGTTTCTTGAAGTATTCTCTCAGCTCTGGTCTCCTAGCTTTTAATGTAGGTGTCAACAAGCCATTTTGCACAGAGAACATTTCAGAGTGAACATAAATAGCCTTAACCTGAAAATGAAAAAAACAACAACATGCATTTATAATTAAAATAGAATTATGATATAATCCAGCTTCCGATTCCCCCCCCCCCTTAAGGTTCTGATGCTTCTTAGGGCTCCCTTTTGCCTCGGGGAAGCCTTTGGGAACTATGGGATGGGGAAGAGCTATTGACAGCCAAAAATCACTTTCCGACCAGGACCACTGCTGATGGGATTATCCGGTTTATACAGCATAAATTTACACCAAAAGAATTTCAGCAGCCTTCAATAGATTTTCCTCCCATATGCTGTTAATATTAATTGTTTTCCTTCTTTTCTCATGTTTTCTTTCTCTTTTTGTATTAATTTTAGATCAGTGAACCACCATATTGAATATATTGTTAAATGGGGTCAGGTGGGATTGTGAGTTTTAATTTGTAAACAGCCCTGAGTAATGTTTCTACTAAAGGGGTGGTACCTTAATCAAATTCAGCCACAAGGCGAGAGACACCACCAAAAGAGGATATTGTGGGCCAAGTATTACTGCCTGTCTACTTTAAATTTATACCTTTAGCTACAGTTACTCACTGTTAACATTGGGCTGGATCCAGATTTAGGTCCATATAATGGGACAGATGGGACAGAATTAGATCCATACACCCACCTCTGTTTCCTCTTCTCAGAGAGACTGTTTATTCTCTCTTATATTAATGAGAGCAACACTGATGTTTTGGAAAGGTTTTGCAACTCTTTTACACACAGAATATGTTATCTCCACCATAAAGAACCTCCTTATTTAGGATAATAAGGCCCATTTCACCTTAAAATACTCATTCTAAATACCTGAACAAGAAAGGCAGAAACACAGGCAGCAGCTTTTGTTATAACTTGGCATTTGACAGGCAGAATATATATTTTAAGCAACAGAGTTTTCAACAGAGTTGAAAACAAACATCAAAAGACAAACTTTTTCTAGAACCAAGACATAATTAAGACATGCTGAGATACTGTGCTCCTGCAGAAACTGCAGAGATCACTGGCAAAAGAAATATCTGCTTTTAAACTCTCAGACTCCTTTTTCTGCCTCTACAGCTAAATGTAACCCCACAGTTTCATGCAGATGCAACCTTCCTCTGCATGACAGTAGCACATTTTTCAAAGTATTATTTCTGGAAGAACTATAAGGATATTTATATATAGATGCTGCTAAATAGTTTACTATTTTTGACTTGTAATGAGAAGCACAATATCTGTGCCATGTAAGAGATTGCAACACATCAAAATAACAGACAGAAAGAATAAAGAGATGGCCCTTTAATTACCAGGGACTTTTGATTGGTCACAGATAAATAACCAAAACTGCCTCTGGCACAAGAAGTAAATATGGTAGAGTCAGAAGTGACATCTGGTACCAATCCAGGCCCATTTCAGTGGTTGTTGGAAAGAGGCAGCCTAGTATTTCGGTGACTCCAGCAATGGCAAAGAGTGTCTCCTATCCACCTAGAATGTGTTGTGCCCTTTTTTCCACTGCTACAATCATGCATTCCAATGCATGGTCACAATTGAATTCAAGGTTCCCTCTAAGGCGTGCAATTCTGCCCCCCTCCGCTCAGGGTTCTTCCTCCTCCAGCAGTAGTTTTCAGCCCCTTTGGTTCTGGTCACGGAAATCGGGGGGGGGGGGGAGAATTGTGTGCACATGAGAGGTAAACCCCACCCAAGCAGGGCTGAAAATTAGAGGGAACATTGGTGGTATTGTTTAAGGAGGAGTCTGCTTCACTTGTCTTTGGAGACAAGGGTGTGGTTATGGCAGAGGAGGTGTGGCCCAGACCAGTAAAACTCTGATAGGTGGAAATGCAGGATCCCATTTTGAAAACCTTTCATCTGAGCCTCCTGGGCACAACAATGGAGGAACAGCATGTCAGACTCTATAGTGACTACAAAGCTGACATGGAAGGGCAACTGACAGCTTTTGTTGCTAACAGCTTTGCAGGCAAAGTCCAAAGTCCGATGGCTTCAATATGAAGGTGCTGAGGTTGGGCCAAGAGGAGTTTGCCCTCTGAAATAGGTGAAGTTGGGGTTGGGCCTAGGGGCCTGAAAAAATACCTTTTTTGGACTGTAACTCTTAGAGTCCATCAGCTATTACCCAGTAGCAATGCTAGTTGGGTGATTCTTTGAGCTGTATTCCCAAAAAGAAACATTCCTAATATCCACTTAGGTCTACAAATCAGAAGCAGAAGCATTGACACCAAATATTCTATGTGGTCTGCTTTTTGAAGAAAGGATTGTCACAGCAAATATGGAACAGGATTATTATCTTGTATGTACATAGGTTGAGGCGGGTAACTTCCAGGGGATTCATGTGCCTGATCCTGGAAGGCTGCAGCAGGTAGGTTAGTAGACTGCAATATGAGATGGTTTTACATCAAGAACAAACAAGGTTTTCCTGACAAGCCAGAGATTTTGATTTTTTTTCCCTCCAGAATCAGCTTTACACTTTGTACAGACTTAGGTAGATTTATCATATCTCAGAATATATTGGAAAATTACAGGGATCCCAAGAAATGTAAGCAATAATATAAATATTACTTAGATCTATGATATTTGTGTTTCTCAAATAAAAGGTTCACAATACATTACATTAAATTATACTTCCTAAATTATGTTTTCGTCTGCACATGTCTGTTTCTATGTATAACTAAATAAGGAAGAGGAATACTTTGTTTATTTCTGAACTTTCCCTCATGCGTGTCTGCCGGTCTGATACAAAAATATCTATATGTACGTCATGAGGAGATTATCAGAATAAACAGAACAGCTGCATTTTCCAGGTCAACGGTAAGAATGGTAATTACGGGCTAGAGTTGACTTTTTAGCACTACTTTCAGGAAGGGTGGAATGGAATGGAGTTTTATCAGGTTAGCTACCCTAAGAAGACTTTAATTAAAAATTACTTTGTGTACATTTTTAAACAAAAAATGAGGTTATGACTGAACTGCAAAGCACAGTGGGGCATTCATGCTTTTTCATAATGCATGTTAAAATCCCTGTCTATTCATCTCAAATAAGAATGTCCTCTCATCCTGGCAGTCAAGGCAACAGTATTAGTATTCAGAGTTCACCTGCTCAAATGAATGAAGTCCACTCTCTTTCCCTAATTGCACCATGTCTTCCATTATCGCTTTTTTCAGCTCCTGAAAAATAATAATAAAGCAAGAATAAAAATAAGAGGAAGACAAAATATGAGATGGATTGACTTAATAAAGAAAGCATGGCCTTGCATTTGCACAAACCTGAGCAGGGCTGTTTATAGACTCTTTTCAAGGTCATTAATTCACAGGCTTTCAGTCAGGAGTGACTTGACAGTACAGTATGGAACAACCACAATTAGAATACATGAAACGTCTATTTATAGCTCATAAACACTATTTAACAACCAGAAAATAAAATCCTATTAACATTCAAGTATTCTTTTAGCTTTTGTGTGTGTGTGTGTGTGCGCGCGTGCGTGCCGGAATAAGAAAGAGAGGTAGAACAGGAATGGGGGGGGGGCACAGACAGAGAAACACATATTGTGGACAAAACTGCAAGTTCTGCCCAATTTGAGCTGTGATTCAACCCCACAACCAGCTCTTAATCTGACTATTTTTTTGACAGGTCAACAATGCATAATAGTAAAGGGAAAAAAACCAAGCCCCCACCCCACCCCCAAATGTAGGTAGGTAACAAGCTACAATCCCTAATCTTATAGGTCTCTGAAATACAAAACTCTCTGGAAAGTCACCTTAGGTTATTTTTCATCAAGCATGTCTATGAATGCTAGCAGGGTGGAAGCTTATAGTCATTTTTGGTATTGGTCTGATTTTCAAACTATTCTAGTGTTAAGTGAAAGCATGAAGAGGTTCAGACTGTAAACTATGTTTTAAATCATAGGCCCCATAATGATGACTTAATCTGTATTCCAAAGAAAGCAATACAGTAGTTGCAATATCAGTGATTAAGAACATAAGCAGAGTCCTGCTGGATCAGGCCAAGGGGCCCATCTAGTCCAGCTCCCTGTATCTCACAGGGTCCCCACCAGATGCCTCTGGGAGCACATGATACCTCACCCCTGCATCTGGCATTTTGAAGCACCTTCCTTTGAAGCCTGGAGATTGCACATGGATATACTATTTATTAATGTTAATTTGGTGTAGCTTATTTATTATTTATATTATGCCATAAACATTCATCAACATTCATGTCTGAGGGCTTTGACAACCATTTAAAAATGGATGCTTGTCTATTTCCTTGATGTTCTGGATCCTGTGTCTCCACTAACTTCTCCCGCACCCCAATATTGTGGAAATGGTTGTTGGCAGAGTTGACTTCAATCCTGCTTCACTCCTCCCGACGTCCCAGGCACACATTTCCATCCTCTTTCTCAAGGTGATACAAGGTATGAGTGGCACATAGGGGAAGGACAGCATCTAATCCCTGTACCACTGCAAATTCCTGGTCACTGTCAGGGCAAGGAATACAGAAGGAACACAAACTTGGGAACATTAATTTTTTGATTAAAACTCCTAAATCCCCGTTGGGGCTGGTGGCTGCTGTGTATTTCAAACAAATAACCATTCCAAGCTCTTGCGGAAATACTGCCCAATTTGTTTTTGTCTTGTTTGCTGTAACCCACCATGGCTCTTTAAGGTTTCAGGCAGGGGTATTTCTCAGGTCAAGCAAGACCTTCCATGAACTGAAATGGGAACTTTTTATGTGCGGAATCTGCGCTTTGTCACTGGGCTACCTCCTTTTAGTATTAATTTCTAATTCAGTTACAACTGCCATTGTGCAGGTCAATGTGCTAGAACATCCACAACAGACACCTTAACAAAAACCTAAACCTTTTCTTCAGCAAGCCAGTTGCCTTTTTTCTGGACTATTACCCCCATTTTCCTCCAATCTAGCAATGACAGAAAGTTCTCATGATTTGGCACAGGCTTTGAAATTCTAGGCCCTACCAATTAAAAAAAATCTTAACCCCCCCCCCCAATAAATATGAAAGAGTTGTCATCTTGCCAGCATGGAATAATACTGATGAAGAGAGTGGGGGGAAAAACTAAGACATCTTATCGTGCACAACCCTGCTTATCCAGTGGGATCTTTTAAAATCTCCAACATAGCAATCACTCTTCTGCATAGTGTATATTACATAATTAAGGAATTAACTAGATGTATTCAGAACTGGCATGCTTCTAAATGTCATTGACTTTTTTTCCCCAGAAGGCAGCAGTGGTTGCGGTTGATGACATAAGGATCATGTCTAAAGATGGGGATATTCTTACTCATATACAAATATGAATATACCCGTGGAGCTGGAGTTAACGAGGGTCCAGCCACTGGGGCCGGAACGTCCACTCATATGTCCAATGGCAGCAGTGGCCCCTCTCTTATTTTCAATCACTCCAGAGTGCTGCTTGGCTAGCCACTTGGCAGCCTTGCAGGGAAACTCATTTTTCTTCCATAGTGGCTAGATTACTGGGAAGAGAACGACACTCAGGAGCGATTAGAAGGATGAATGGACAGCCCAGTCCCAGGAGCCAGATCCTCAGTAACTCCAGCTGCATGAAGATATTTGTATATGAATACCCACATCTCTAATCAAGGCATGTCTTTTACAAAAAAATATGTAATTTCATCCTTTCAAAAATCGCAACTGCAGATGTGTTATTTCAAAATAGTATCTTTGGGAGCAAATATCAGCTTTGGATTATTGGTAGGAATATAGCACATTGCAGTCTGAATCCAAATGCTAGTCCTTTGACAATGGGTTTTACATTAGTACTGACTCACCACCCAGAAGTTGATTCAGTAGGTTTACTGTGTTTGGGACTAGTATTTGGATAATGCAGTTCTGATTCAGATCAGGTCCATTTCTATGATTATGAAGAAAGAGACAAACACAACCTATTCTAATCAAAAATACAGTGGTGCCTCGCTTTACAATCGCTCCGTTTAACGACGAAACCGCATTATGACGAACTTTTTGTGATTGCTTTTGCGATTGCTTTACGATGTTTCCTATGGGGGAATTTTGCTTTGCGATGATCGGTTCTCTGCTTCAGGAACCGATTCTTCGCAAAACGATGATTTTCTGACAGCTGATCAGCGGTTTCAAAATGGCCGCTGGGTAAACAAAATGGCCCCCCGCTGTTTTCTGGGATGGATTCCTCGCTGCACAGGCAGCGAAAATGGCCACCCTATGGAGGGTTTTCGCTGGACAGTGAGTTTCCAGCCCATCGGAACGTATTAAACGGGGTTTAATGCGTTTCTATGAGCTTTTTAATTTTGCTTTACAACGTTTTCATTCTACAGCGATTTCACTGGAACGAATTAATGTTGTAATGCGAGGCACCACTGTATTTTCAATGTAACATATAGGACAAAATCTTCTTATAACACCATGTTACCCCCACAGTAGATACTAATAGCATCAAAAGCAGAAGTGCTATCCATGGTTGCATTGGGAATCACATGCCAATTGCACATTCCTAGGCATAACTTGGGGAACATTTATGCCTGCACGAAACAGATGTTGCCTAGAATTACATTCTTAGCCTTATCATATTGTACTATTGTCCCACCCACGTGCCTGGGTAGAAATGCTCTGTTAGTTGGTGGTCACCTTGGAAGACAAAGTCCAGCAGCTGGAGGCCTGTGTTTTAATCTCCGCACTCTTAGGGAGCAGGCCGGGTGGGTGGGGCTCGTCAGCCTTGGAAGGCAGCCCATCTAGGAGAATGAAAACTCTGATTTCAAACCTCCACTAACTTGCGGCTATATCCACAGATGTAAAAGGCTTCAGGAGTTAACCTCAAGGCAAAATCTGGAGCTGGAGTCCCAGAGGCAGTTCGTATCATTCTGGCAACTCCTGCAATGTCGCTGGAACCAGTTGTATTAGCTCTTGCCTTTCCACTGGACTATTTCAGCAACATGGAGAGGGGGCATTTGCTGCTTGGGTAACAGCCTATTCTCCAAATTATTTTATCCAGGCTTCATGCTCTGGAGAGGACACTCCAGCTTCGCATACAGTGTCGAAACAACACCGGAAGTAGCAGTTACCAGTTATAAGTCTTTGCTTATTGATGTAGAGCATGACTCCAGGGGCTACCTCCAATGGTGGGAGAGGTCATGGCACCTCACTAGATAGCTACTGCCCGCCTTAAGCTGGGTAGTCTTCAGCCAGTAAGGTGCTACCTTGCCACGGTCTGTTAACCTCATGGGTTGTGTGGGGTTTAGGGTGAAAGCCGACAAGCAGATCGATAACCCTGCACCATGCAACAATCATAAGAAAACTTCTGCCCTAAACTTGGGCACCTGGAATGTTCGGACAATGGCCCCTGGCTTTTCTGATGACCTGCAGGAAATAGACGACATGCGCAAGACAGCTGTCATCAACATGGAACTGAGTAGACTGCAGATGGACATTGCTGCCCTGCAAGAGACAGGATTGCCAGACTTGGGCTCTGTCAAAGAAAAAACTTCTCATTCTTCTGACAGGGAAAACTCCCATTTAATGAGACCAGGGAATATGGTGTTGGCTTTGCGGTAAGAAATACTCTGCTGAGATCCATTGTTCCGCCTACTGTGGGGAGTGAAAGAATCCTGTCTCTGCAGCTCCACTCATCACCCTCATTAGTGCATATGCACCAACACTGTCATCCACAACAGAAGTCAAAGACAAATTCTACGATGATCTGGCAGCTATTATCAAAAAAATCCCCAAGAGAGAACCACTGTTCGTTCAAAGAGGCACTAAATAACATCGAGTGCCTGCCTGTCTTGGAAGAATTGGACAGTGAACCAACTTCTAGCAGAAATAAAAGTGGCCTTGGATTCCCTCACGTCCGGCAAAACACCTGGGAAGGATAACATCCCTGCTGAAGTGCTGTAAAGAGATCATCACCACCAAGCTGTATAAAATCTTTTGTCTTTGCTGGAGGGAAGGTAGGAGTACCACAGGACATGAAGGATGCAAACATTGTCACATTGTATAAGAACAAAGGAGACGGGGTGACTGCAATAACTACTGTGGTATCTCTCTTCTCAGCGTTGTAGGGAAGCTGCTTGCCCGTGCTGTGCTGAAGAGACTCCAGGTGCTTGCAGACAGAGTCTATCCATAATCACAGTGTGGATTTTGAGCTAATAGATCCATCACTGACATGGCATTCTCCCTCCGACAGTTGCAGGAGAAATGAAGGGAACAACGACAGCCACTCTTTGTGTCCTTCATAGATCTCACAAAGGCCTTTTTGATTTGGTTCGCAGGGATGGCCTTTTTAAAATACTTCCCAAGATTGGATGTCCACCTCGACTCCTTAACATCATCAGGTCCTTTCATGAGGAAATGAAGGGCACTGTAGTTTTTGATGGCTCAACATCAGATCCCTTTGACATCTGAAGCGGAGTGAAACAGGGCTGTGTCCTCGCACCAACCCTGTTTGGGATCTTTTTTGCTGTCATGCTGAAGCATGCCTTTGGAACTGCAACAGAAGGTGTCTACCTCTAGACTAGATCAGATGGAAAGCTCTTTAACCTCTCTAGATTGAGAGCGAAGGCCAAAGTCCAGCTGAAATGCATGTGGGACTTCCTCTTCGCTGATGATGCAGCTATTGACTTCCAACAACTAATGAATCACTTTAGCAAGGCCTGCCAAGACTTTGGATTAACAATCAGCCTGAAGAAAACACAAGTCATGGGTCAGGGCGTGGACTCACCTCCCTCTATTACCATCTCCACACAAGAATTGCAGGTTGCTCATGACTTTGTGTTCCTTGTCTCAATGATCTCTGACACTCTCTCCTTAGATATCAAGCTAGATAAATGCATGGGCAAAGCATGTTCTTTAGACTCACAAAGAGAGTATGGCTTAATAAGAACCTGATGGCATATACCAAGATCCAGGTCTATAGAGCCTGTGTCCTGAGCACACTCCTGTACTGCAGTGAGTCCTGGACCCTTTGTGCATGGCAGGAGAGGAAGGTGAACACGTTCCATACGCGTTGTCTCCAACGCATTTTCAGTATCACCTGGCAGGACAAAGTTCCAAACAGAGTAGTCCTAGAACGAGCTGGAATTTTTAGCATGTATACATTACTGAAACAGTGACGTCTACGTTGGCTTGGGCATGTTGTAAGAATAGCTGATGGTCGGATTCCAAAAGATCTCCTGTATGGAGAATTAGTGCAAGGAAATCGCCCCAGAGGGAGACCACAGCTGAGATACAGGAATATCTCCAAGGCGGATCTGAAGGCCTTTGGAATGGACCTCAACAGATGGGAAACCCTGACATCTGAGCTTTCAGCCTGGAGGCAGGCGGTGCGTCACGGCCTCTCCCAATTCGAAGAGACCCTTGTCCAGCAGGCCAAGGCAAAGAGGCAGTCCTGAAAGCAGCAAAATCAGGGAGCTGGACGAGGGACAGATTGTATTTGTCTTCAGTGCGGAAGGGATTGTCACTCTCATATTGGCCTTCTCAGCCACACTAGACGCTATTCCAAGTCCCCCATAAAGAGCATGTTCCCATAGTCTCTCAAGACCGAATGTTTCCTAATTGTCCTACTCTAATGGCTGCCAGAAGGTGTTAGCATGAAGCTGCTTTAGCACATTGGGAAATCTTGTCTCATTAATTAGAATTTTAATTGCTGTCTGTCATTGTATAATTTTACCACCGAGTACTGTCCTTGTATGTTTCTAAGGCACATAAACAGATGTATAAAGAACTTACCACATTTTTACAAAGCTCTGCAAAAGATCCCTCAAAGCCCTTTTTCTTGGCCCAACCTGGCATGACTTCACTATCAGGTACAACAATCCCCACCAAGAAGGCCTGCAAGCAGAAAAATAAAACAGGGAATCCCATTTATGGCATGGTATCCCAGCACAATTCCTTCTATTTTGGTGTACTGTGTCTGCTTCAAATGGCAAGTGCTGCCAAACTCTTTGGCCCTTTGCTCCCTCCCATTCTCAAAAACTGCTATGGCAGTGTCTGCTAATCACAAAAGCCAGAGCAGAGTGGGTGGGAGGGCTAGGGAGGATGGGCATGTAGAGCAGACTTAGAGAAAAGAAAATTGTTAGGTGCCACTCTCCTCAAAACATTTCATGACAGCTTCCATAGAAATGATTTTGCAAAAAGGCTACCTCGGCAATTCCTCAGTATCGTTTAGTTCTGACAGTTCTGTTAGGATTCTGGCTTCAGTTAGGGTGTAGAAGCATTCTGAACACAGAGATGTGTGTTTTTCATTGTACCTATACAGTGATCTGCTCATTCACTTAGTCAGACATCCCTGTCCATGTATGCTACTGTTCCAAGAGCTTGTTGTATATAGCAGAATTTTTCATGCTTGGGACATCAGCAAGAAAATGAAATGTTCTTTCTCAACAAACTATGTTTCCAATAAGTGGGCTCACCTGATCAAAAGAATGGCACATTATAATTTGCACACAGCTGATGCAAGAAGAAAATTATGTAAAATAATTACTTGTGTGCTTCTCTTTGCACATTTAAGTAACAGTGCAAAACCCTAGTGTGAAAAGTAGAGCACTGCAGCAATGATCAATCCTGCTTACAATAAAGGTAATGCTTGCACCGTTCATAAATATAGCATTTAAATTACAAAATAGTTGTAGTTTTAGAAGATATAGTCATGTTAGTCTGTGCTAGCATATCAGGCAAATCCCAAAGGGGGGAATAAATATAAAATTAAAAAATATGTGGCACCTTAAAGATTATCTGTTATATTTGAATGTGGGCTTTCGTGGACAAGTCCACCTCTTCAGACACATAGAGTAAAATATCATGTGTCTGAAGAAGTGTCAGAAGAAGTGGACTTGTCTGAGAAAGTTCACATTCAAATATAACAGATAATCTTTAAGAGTTTTTGTCTTTATTTTTTAATTATTATTATTCCTTTGGGTTTTGCCTGATAAAATCACAAAATAGTTATCAGAAACCGGGACCAAGCTCCAAGAGATATAAAGAATAGGGTTACCTGTAAGCTATCTCCATGCACATATATTTGGGAGACAGGCTCACTTCGAATGTAGATGTTCTCAATTTTTTCTGGTGCAATGTATTCACCTTGGGCCAGTTTAAATATATGCTTTTTCCGATCAATGATTCTTAGTGTGCCATTCTGAAAACAGAAAAGGACAAAGAATTATACCCATCTAGGGAAAGTGTAGGGCACTGTGAATAAAAATACTATTATGGGCAGAAGAACTTATTCTCAAGCAGGCGTGTTTAGTATTGTAACTCTAGGGATTATATGATTAATCGTAGTTATGTCCTGTTTTCTTCCCAGATATACAAACCAACCCAGTGGAATTAATTATACTAAAAGATAATGACTAATTCAAAGTCACCCAGTGAACTAAATCAATGAGAAGAAATTTGAATCTAGACCTCGTCCACTCTCTATTAAACCACACAGGCTAATACTTTACTATCACAAGCCATACTTTTGGTCTAAAACTACCCATGAATGTCAGTGCCATCACTCCTTCACAGAAGTTACTTTGTAAATGTAACTATATTTATAGATCTGAGGTGTTTGAATGTTAGTAGTTGCTGTTATAGTTATCATTTCTAAAAAGTAATTCTATGTTTTATCTTATTTCAAAAGTGACAAAAGTTACTTTTAAAAAACCCAAACATTTGACTGCTACAATATACTGGTCCATGTTACAAAGCTCACTGTCCTTCTCTCCACCTCCTTGTCACCTCTGCACCCCACAATATAATACAAGACACAACCTGAATTATGTTGTACCTGTATAACTGCAAAAGTAGCTTAAAGTAATGACATTATCCCATATCAAGTTATAGTTGTTGTCAGGTAGCATAGTTATACCTTTCTTTTTGGAAAAAGGAATTAACTACAAATTGCATGCAAATTTAGCAGTTCTGTACATACAGGTAACCACTTCCCAACATCCCCTGTATGAAGCCATCCATCTTCGTCTAATGCTTCAGCAGTTCTCTCGTCATCTTTCAGATAACCCTTGAAAACATTTGGACCTTTCACACAGATCTGCAAGACAGAGAAATATGTCAGGACACCTAAGGTGAAATTCTGGTTTTAAGAGAGGCTTACACCACCCTATCTTGTTATCATACAAAAGGGGAAAGCCCTTGAAGACTAGACTGGACAGTATAACTGGCAGTATAACAGCCACCGAAAGAAACCTTATTTTAGCAGTGCTTTTCCTTGTCCTTTTAAGAACAAGAAAAAAGAGGAAAAATGCTGCTTTTTTTTTTTGCCCCCCAGGGAGGGCTACCCATTGGGGTTCCAGTGCAGTTCTCCATCTGACAGAGTTGTGATACAGCACAGAGGACTTTAATGTAGACAAACTTGATGGGGATGCAGATGGGGCTTGTTGCAGTCAGGATTTTTGTACACAAACAATGAGACAAATCACATATAGGGTTTCCTGTGCTATGTCATTATGTTGCAGTGTTGAACCCAACCTGTAGTGGGGTGGGGGGGGGGAGAATAAAACCCACACTAGTCTTTTTTGTTTTTATCAGAAATGAAGTGAGCAAAAAGTAGCTTGAGCCAATATGCCATAGAGTGTTACATGTGCCTTATGTATATCCTTTAGCGGGAAGGTCTACCAGGAGATGCTTTGTGTGGGTCAGCTGGATGTGGTGCCCTTTTTAAAGGGGGGGGGAGGGAAAATATGTTCCCCTAAAGCTGCCAAAACATGTAAGCAGAGTTCCCAAATACTTTCCCATTATATCTGAAATGGGTTAAAATTGCCTTAAATTGTTTAGTGGTTAATAGTACAGTCGTGTATTTATTTGTATATAAAATTATGTATATTTTTAATTTTAATTGACTTAATTGATCCAGGAAGTTTTCACACAGACTTAGTACTTCCTGGGCTCCTTCTGGGTTAACTGGTGGTTGGAAACCTGGAAATAATTAGTCTGAGTGAAAACTTCCAGAATTGGGGAGACCACTCGATGGCCACTTGTAATTTAAAAGAATTACTCTAAATTTTTGACTTGTTCACATGCCTTGCTTCCTGAGGACTAAAACAAACTCCCAGCCCTTGGCATAGAAAAGAAACAAAACTTTATTCTTAATGAATGGTTCCATGGTTTATAAACTACCAGTGAAACAGCAGTGGGTACAATAACGCACATTACCTCTCCTTCTCCTTTGGAAGAAAAATAATTTAATTCTTCAACGTCCACCAGCTTGATTAAATTACAGGGCAAAGGTGCTCCCACATGTCCTGAAAATCACATCCAAGGATATTTGTCATTAAAAAAAAAGTGACAAATTTATGATTATTATACATTAAATTCAGATTACAATTATGTAATAACTTGTAGTATGCGTAGTTAACTGATATTCTGTGAAAACACTTTTAGAAAATTACAGTTCCCACAATAAGAGGAGCAGCAGAGAGAGAACATGTACATGAGCCTCTCTCTCTCCTCCTTGATGGCAGTTTTTCTCAGAAGAAGACAAATCCAAACAGGGCCATAATCTATCAGAATCACTGGGAT
This sequence comes from Pogona vitticeps, assembly GCF_051106095.1. Taxonomy (NCBI): domain Eukaryota; kingdom Metazoa; phylum Chordata; class Lepidosauria; order Squamata; family Agamidae; genus Pogona; species Pogona vitticeps. The sequence goes on from NC_135784.1 coordinate 104,048,325, forward strand.
CCATAGTAGTAATGTATACATCAGATTTAACGTACCAGACAGTCTGGCCAAGCTTTGTTTGAAATTTGCGTATCTGTGGTATTTACTACAGAAGAGACAAGCCACTGCCCGATTGTAGAAGCTCTTGCCTCTTTGGCAGAAAAAAAAGCTAAGTCACAAACTGGAAAAGATATACTGTACTTCAACATACAATTATCCATATATTTGTAAACATGACATCTTAGAATTCTGACCTGTTTTCAAGCTTAGATGACCAAATTAACCAATCGTTACCTGATGTCCAGTCCCCTGGAGTGGTAAACGTACAACCAGCTGTACATTCTGTTTGACCATAGCCCTCATAAACCTGTCAAAATATATAATTTAAGCAAGATGAAATTTCTTTTAGCAGGTTATTTGAAGACTTAAAAGTTTAAAAAAAAATCAGTGAAGTCTTCCTTTTCTTTCCAGCCCTGTGCTCAAGAAGCAATTTATAGCTCTGTACACAAACTACATTATTTATGTTGTTGTGTGACTGGAGAGCAAGACCAAGATCATCCACACTCTTGTATTTCCAATCATCATGTATGAGTGTGAAAGCTGAACAGGAAAGGAAGCTGACAGGAAAAAAATTGATTTGTTTGAAATGTGGTGCTGGAGGAGAGCTGTGCCCCCTTTTGCTTCCCTACCCACAACAAGTGGCACTTACCAGAGGTGCGTCTCGGGAGCGGGGGGGGGTCGCAAGCGGTTTCAGGGACGACCGGGGCTACTTGGGAGGCTCAGGAGCTCCTTTTCAGCATTGAGCAGGGGCTTCCCAGCCTGGGGCTCGGGAGGGGGAGGTTCCCTTGTTGCTAGAGGGGCCATGTCTAGCAACTCCCTTTGTTTTTGCCGGCCATGTGGGCACTCAGGAGCACCTTTCCAGCGCCAAGCAAGGTTTCCCCTGCCTGGGGGTCGAGAGGGAGAGGTCACCTTTGTTTTGCCACGTGGGTACTCAGGGGCTCCCTTTCACCAGAGGGCAGGAGTCCCCCAGACGGAGTTGAGAGGGGAGGTTCTTTGGCCATTAACTGGGGCCAGGTGGGCACGGAGGAGCTCCCTTCCACCAGGGGCTATCGGCAATACGGGGCATGCGGCGGCAGCCAGCCATTGTTCAGTTTAATTCAACAGCTGATCGGCAGCTCCGCAAAATGGCTTACCTAGGGTGTTTTCGGCACTGCTTCGGAAGACAGCAATTTAGAATGGCTTCCCTATGGGCGATCTTCGCACGACGGCAACTATTTTCCTCATTGGAACGCATTAAACGGGTTTCAATGCATTCCAATGGGGAAATGCTTTTCATAAGACTATGATTTCGCTAAACAGCGATTTCAATGGAACGCATTATCATCGTCTTGTGGGGCACCATTGTATATGCGTTTCATCTTTATAAAGCTGTCAGTTTACATTGTAGTTAACATTGTCAGTTAACATTGTAGTTGATCTGATAGTTTTATTAAAATAATAAGACTATCCTCAATTAAGTACTTTCAGCAGTGGGGGAGCACATACTGGTAACAGTCCAGGTGCAACATACCTGACATCCTAGGGATGCTCGAAGGAAACCCAAGACAGTGGGAGAAGCAGGAGCAGCTCCTGTTACAATCATTCTAACACAACCACCCAGGCTTGCCTAGAAGACAAGCAAAAAGTTGAAACCAATTATAATGTTTGAATCCCCTGTACAAACATAATTTAAATTATATCGGTCAGTACAACTTGTTTGGCATAATGGCCAGACCAGCCTGCCATTCCATTAAAAGAAAGTTCGAATACACTTGCTGATCTTACCATTCATACCTGTCACCTTCCAAGTCCCTTATGTTCTTATACTGTATCAAAGTTATTCTACATGCTGGGAAGAGTCCCTGACATCTAGAGGAGCCTTTGCTCCTCTATAACAATTGGTAACTTTAAGAGAGTGGCAAATTGATCATGTCATTTTGCTGCAAAATGTACCAAGAGGAACTGGTCAAGGGGTGTACATAGACAAAGGAAGCAAGAAAAAGATTCTTAATGCACAATCCTGCAGGTTTCTATTTGCTGGATTCCATTCTGCAACAGCTATACTCATCTCCTGTTTGCTTTAAAACCCAAATGTAAGAACTACTGTGGTCAAAATGGTGTCCCGTACATTTAACTGTTTTAAGCAGCCCCTGCCTATTTTATTTATGTGTGGGCACTTTTGACATTAACATGCCAATAGTATCATTAGCCACCTTGATTTTTATCTGTCAATCAGAATCAGAAAAGATGTGACCAGAAGGAGTTTGCGGAACCTTTCAGAATCTTTGTCCTATTCAGATCATACCAGTCTCTACTTCTTATCATTTACAAACGGAGGGTGAGCAGTCCACAGATTAAAGGAACAAGTGATCTCCTGAGCTAAAAATAGAGAAGTAGCTTGTCACTCTATGCCATCTAGTTAAGCACAAGCTGAACAGATCTGCAGACTGGTAGGTAAAAAATTATTTTACTGAGGGGAGCCAACACAAGATCAGCAGAGGCATTCAGATGGCAGGCCATCAACCATAAGGCATTCTGTTTTTCTCTTTGCTTGTGTCAAATGAATGCTATGTTTAGTGCTTTCATTCTGATTTCTGATTACTATTTGCTAGATAAAACACAATTGGCTACTGCAAATATTATTGACTAAAACCCTTGTTAAGAGCTGATGGACTAGGACTGTGTTCAAATCCTCACTGTGACATGGAGTTCGCTGGACAATGGCTCTGTTAAAACCGCTCCTTAATATCTTACATTGATATTTTGAAAACACTATTAGGGTCTCTGTAAGCCAGGTGTCACCTGACAATCCACAACACACACAAAGCCCCAATTAAACTATGTGGCCCTTCTGACAGGTTCTGAATAAGAGCTTGATTCTCTGTCCAATCCACCCATCCTTTTTTAAAAAAAATATTTATATTTTTCCCCACCCAGCTGGTTAGTGGCAAGGCTGCACCTCAGAAGGGAGGGAGTTCAAGCAGCCAACAATGAAAGTCCCAGTTTTGGGTGGCAGATTTCCAGGCCTTCCTCAGGCTCACTGCTCACAGTATCCCAGTATATGATGTGCAGGTGGGACGGGTAGACATCATGAGACAGTGAGAGACAGAATTGGGCTGGGCCTCTTCCCATATGAGCCTATCGAGAATCGGACATCTTCAGCAAAGGCCTGGATGCATTCCCTGCCACCCGGGAAGGCTAAATTGGCAGATGCATGAAGCACAGCTTTTTCTCTAGCTATACCTCAATTGTGGAAATTAGGGAAGGAAATTAGGGCAACTGTATCATTGTTGAGCTCCTCAGGGGCGGTCAAAACTATATTATTCCATCAAGCCTTTGGTGGTTTTAACTGATTTTTGATTATTTTAACCTGTTTTTAAAGATTTTTTTAAAAATATATTTTCATCCATGAATCTTAGTTAAACAGGAATGATTAAAAAGTGTAACAAATAAATTAATCAACAAAAAGAAAAGGAATAGGAGGTGTCTGGGTTGGAAAGGAGACAAAGACACTTGGAATAAAGGTGAAAAATAAGCAGAGCTCTGTTAATGGCTCTCTTACCCAGAAAGTATATACAACAATCTGTTGAGCATAACCCTGACTACTTGAACATGTTGAAGGAGTGACTTACTTATTCAGAGATTTAAAAATATTTATTTTGATAATACTGATATCATTTCAGGGTAACTTTTGTTGTTGTTAATTTCACAGTTATTGTAACTGTCAAAAGACAAGAATACGCTTGGCATCTTTGTAGCAATCTTAAGCAGTACTTTTCCTTGCAACATGCTCCATGTAAATCAGTGAAACACCATTCTGGTCACATGCAGAAGCAGAATTTCCTTGAGGTAAAAAAGCAAATCATTCTACTGTGTCACAGGAGACCTGCTGGCAGACCAGGTCTCAGGCCTAAATTAGCTTCAGGAGCTTGGTAATAATCCACACCTCGAAGAAACAGAACTACAAGAAACCTCCCAACTCTCTTCTGGTTGAAATTTGAACAGATGTTGCAGACAAAACCCCGTCCCCTCTAGCTGTAGAGAGCATCCTTTAAAAAGTGTCTCCCAAATTTAAGTGAGCAGACATCACTGGGTGTCAACTTACAAATGCCCCAGCCTGCCTGGTCAAGAAGTCTATAAACTGTAGTTCAACAATATCTGGGCACCCACACATTTGAGAACCATTGCTTCAAAGGCTGCAGATGAAGAAATGAGATTGCTCCTGAAATCACCCAAGATATCCCCCAATTTTCCTATGCTAATCCAGCATAAACCACAAAGAAGAGTTTACCCCTTTTTAAGCTCAATATTCCCCTTTTAAATGTCCAGTGAGCTCTTAAGTCAGCTTTATTTTTATCATGTTAGCTAGCATTTCCGCACCAGATGCTTACCTGTATTTTGTTAAAGAACAGTTTGTCCCACATACTGTCATTTCTAATGATCCCACTTTGAACTTCTGCCTTTTTACGCTTGGCAGCAAATTCCAGAAGCCAGCGTTTCAGTGGGGTGTCTGCTTGGCTGAAGATCTAAGAGAATATCAAACGGCAGAAGGGGGGAAAATGGAAGTTCACATGGATAAAAAGGAAAGAAGACAAATTCATAACTGACATAAGTGGAACACAACTTTGCAGATGCCAGGAGTACAATTTATTATGTAAATTAATCTTAGCAAACTCAGTGCTAAAAGCTAACAAAAGTTATTCTGTTGTAATTCATTTGGAATTATGCTTTCTTTCTTTTTCTTCCCTCCTAATGGGAAAGACAAGTAAGAAAACAAAGTAATGGAAAAATATTTAGAGATTAAGGTGTCCTGAGGGCTTCTATTATGCAATTAGCTTGGCACAGCAATAGAATTATTTCAGAAATTGTAGCAACACAATAAAAACATCTGGTAGCTGCACAGAAGTTCCCAGCTCTTTAATGAGCTAATTGCAGCTAGTCCTTATATTTATTAATATTTGTTAATATTGGACAATTATGCCAAATCAAGCTAATATTCATCAGAAACTACTTCATAAACAACCCCATATGCAGAAAAGAAAAGATTAAAAAATGAACACCAGATTTTATTCACATTAGACTGCAGCATTTCAGTGTCAACACACAAGCTCCTTCTCCTAGCTGGAAATCTGTGCTCAATTATAAAACACAGAAGAGACCATTATAATGAGCATCGTCATGCTTATTCAAAAGTCAACACCACAATACTGAGAAGAACACTAAGAAACTCTGCTGATTAGGCTTGCTATGTTCTAGTTCTTCAAATTAAATAATTTAATTGGCATAGTGTTCAAATCAGATAGTCCAATTTTCATAATACATTCATTTGCATAATGTCAATGTGAATTGATGTGGAATTATGCAAATTAAGAACACTAATTGTTGCATTGCTTTCCTACCAATGTATTTTAATGGTTGTTCTGGGTTTTTTGGGCTCTTTGGCCGTGTTCTGAAGGTTGTTCTTCCTGATGTTTCGCCAGTCTCTGTGGCCGGCATCTTCAGAGGACAGCAACCTGTACTCAATGTATTTTAACCTTGGAATAATACCCCCCCTCTGGTCTGTCAGAGGCTAACTTAGACTGATAGACCCCAGTCTTGGCATCTTTGTTCACATGGATTGACCTAACAGCATGTATCCCACAGCATTTGGGCTTAGCCATCATTATCCCAGTAAAAAAGAGAAGAAACAGATGTGGCCTTGCCCATTATCATCCAACTACAGTAGTTTGTTGAGTATTATTAGAAAACTACAGTACAGTTCATCCTCTGCTTGAAAAATTGGTTACATTTAGAAACATTCTTGAGGAAGAACAGGCTGGATTTAGAACAGGAAGGTCAACGATGAACAAGGGATTTATCCTTCAGCATTTGGTAGATAAATATGTCTCACCAAATGATAGTGCCCTTTTTTCAGTTTTCATTGACTTTAAGTCAGTGTTCAATCTTATCCCTAGAGACAAATTATGGTTCAAATTTGAGAACACCAGTATTAATAGATCTTTACTGCTGCTTATGCATCACCTATGTGAAAATGAAAGACTACGGGTGAACTGCAACCATTCTGGGATCTTGTCTAGATTCCACTTTTAATGGTGTCAAATAGGGTTGTATCTTAGCCCCCACAGTGTTTAATTTCTGTATTAAGTCAGTAGTGAAAAGCTTGACAAATCCTGATTTTCATCTACTTAATTTGGCCACTCGTCCACTTTCTTATATGCTGCTTCTGCTGCTGGGTTATTGTCTCTAACTAGCACTGGTTTAAGGATACTTTTGAGGGCACTGAACTCATACTGAAGTGAGGAACTGTTAAAGATCAATTATTCTAAGAGTAAAGTGTTGGTTTTCACTAAAAATAGATCTAAGCACAAATAGACAATTACAGTGGTGCCTCGCTTAACGATTACCTCGTTAAATGACAAATCCGCTTTATGATGTTTTTTTGTGATCGCTATTGTGATCGCAAAACGATGTTCCTATGGGGAAAATTCGCTTCACGACGATCGGTTCCCTGCTTCGGGAACCGATTCTTCGCATTACGATGATTTCCAAACAGCTGATCAGCGGGTTGCAAAATGGCAGCCCGCTGTGCAAAATGGCTCCCCACTGTTTTTAGGATGGATTCCTCGCTATACAGGCATCGGAAAATGGCCACCCTATGAAGGATCTTCGCTGCACAATGAGGTATTTCGCCCATTGGAACACACTGAACGGTTTTCAATGCGTTTCAATTGTTTTTTTAAATTTTGCTTGACGACGATTTCACTTAACAGCAATTTGAATGGAACAGATTATCGTCGTCAAGCGAGGCACCACTGTAATGGGAACCCCATAGAACAGGTTTCAAGTTATAAATACAGTGTTTAGGAACTATCAGCATCTGGAGCTTTGCCTGACTTTAGTTGTTCAGTTTGGTAGTTTCTGAGATGTATACTGGCAACCACTCTCCTATACAATTCAAACTTCTCTGCAAAACCTGGGAACATTCTTGATCCATTGCATAAATGCTCTGAAAACATGATCCCATGCATTTTTAGAAATACAGGAATCACATTTGGTTGAATGGTTATGCAAGCCTCTGGCAACAATCCTCCAAAAGAAGGCTGAATCATTTAGTTTTGATGCAGTTATTAAATGCTGCCACAGGTCTCTCTGTGCCTGAAACATTTTCATCTTCATTAAAGCTTTGTGCTTTCTTTTCATCACAACCCATTTAGCAGGAATCCTTGTCAAATTTTGTTCCCTATATGACCTATATTTTACCACCAGAATATTTTTCGCTATAGTACATTGCTTGTTAAACCAGGGTTTATAAACAGGGATGTGATTTCAAGTTGGATTTTTATATGTATACAAAAATTCTGCAAGGCATGTGTCAAATTCCAGTATACCTCTAATATGGTGTCATTGGGATCTGCTGTTTTGATGAAGGAACTAAGACGTAAGTAAAACTCTGAATGAAGTAATTGCCTCAGAGAGTCAGCAAATTTGCTGGACCACTTGAAACATTAATAATCAGGAAAACATTTAAACTAAATTTGATTTTACTGATGGCAAACAAAAGGAGAACTAAAACTAAAACCCTGCATGAGAATGTTACAGAAATCCCCCATGAGTGACACACATTCACCTGTTCTGCAAGAAAAAAGGCAGAGGAAAATAAGGACAATCTGCACAAATCAGGGGAAAAAACATGGTGTCATTTTCTTTAGAGATCCAGATTAAATATGTTATAACTTTAAACAATCATAGATTAACTCTTTTTTTGCCCTATTAAGGCTTCACACACACGTGCATGCAAGTATGCATGCACGCACACATGCACACATACACACAGAGAAGTGCCAGTTCACTCTGTCTCCTGCTTCTTAAACCCCCAACGCCATTAGCTGTGGTTCTGTTTTACTGCTATGCTATATTGGGAAAGAGATTCACAACAGAGCCTAAAAACTTACTCTTGGGACTATACCATCTAGAATAATCACTGACCATGTCGCCTAACAGCCAATCTCTACTTCCTCATGAATAGAGACATATCAATTTGTTATGCATATTTACTATGATGTAACAGCAATTTAATTTAACAGAATATATATCGCAGTAAGCTCAAGAAGACATACCAAGACAAATACATGTAGAATTAGTTCTTTGCGTAGGACATGATTGGGTGTTTCTCTTCATTGTCTAAATCCTCTTTCCAGAAATCTAATATTTACAGCAACCATATATTCAATCACAAAAAATACAAGAAGCAGAATCATAACTTATGCTCCTTATTTTTTCCATTAGCATTTTCCCCCAGGGTCGGCTTTAATGTTTGTGGAAGGCCACAGGATCATAGATGCGTAGACCTATAGAACTGTAGTGCTGGAAGGGACACCAAAAGTTATGGAGGCCCATCCTTCTGCCAAACCAGAAAATGCTTTAAGGGACATAATATATCAGAGCTTGGAAGGGTTCCTTTTCTGGACCACAACTCCCATAATTGCCCAGTCTGCATTCATTTTACTGTGGGTTACCCACTTTCTATGCCCTGCTTAGTTGAGGGAAGTCAAAGGAAAGTGCAGTGGCATTTAGCATAGAAACGCTTGTTTCCTTTCATAAAACACCAGGCCCAAACAGTGGATGCTCTGGTTCACTGAATCCCCTTAGGGGTCATGCTGGTCGGGAGATTCTAGGTGTTGTGGTACAAAAATGTAAAGTTTGCAGGCTTCCCCCCCCCCACCTTACCATGCACAAATTGAGCAACAATTCAGTGTAGCATAACGGATGTAGCACACACAATATGCCAAGTCTGACCCCTTGCCTAGAGAAGTCAAAAGAAAAAGGTGTAGATCATCACTGGCTTAAAATAAATCACCAATATGAATGTGAATGTTACCTTGTCATACATTCTGTTCAGCAGTCTTGGCACAACAGGAAAGATGGTTGGGCGCAGTGCTTTCATATCATCAGACAGCAGACGAATGTCTCCTTGGAAGAAGCCAATTCGGCCCCCATGGCAATACACTACAGACTGGTGGGGAGAGCAAAGAAAATAGATTGATTTCCTTAGTTCACATACATTAACATGCCTATTCCTCTTGTACCTTTTAAAGGATACTTTCTAAGAATTTAGGTATTAATGAATGATTCTCCTTGATTTGGGAAACAATATGGATCGGTTCACACAAATAAATTCTTCCTTCCTCAAATACATATTTGCAAGGGAAACAATTTTTGAGCACTGAAAGATTTCTGAACAAATTGAGTGGCAATTGCTATTATCACGGCACCTTTCAAAAAAAACAAAACCCCTCTATGATTCTACAGAATGCCATTGTCTTTATCATCCTTTGCCTAGCTCTACAGCTAACTACATTAATTCAAGTACATACCCACAACAGTTAAGGCCACTTCCACATAGGGTGAAATGTCTTATGTGAAAAGACCATTATAAAGAAATATACTTGAAATATATCCAAATATGCCTAATAACTCTTTCCAGATTAGCATGTTTTATCATATAGCTGGGGAATATGCAGCTATCCAGGAGCAGAACTGCAATTCCCATCAGCTCTAGTCTACACAGCCAATGCAATGTATCATGGAAACTGCAGTTCAGCATGATTTGCAAATTGATCTACATGGTTGGTTTCCAATGCTAACTGCTGGAAAGCAACAGAAAGACATATTTTGGACACAATTTCTTGAAATGCCACATGTAGCATTTAAGAAATGGCCTCAGGTTGGCTTGTTCCCATTAACTGCAGTTCAATTTGAATCACAATTCCTCCAGGGCTGAATAAGACAACCAGTTGTAGTTAATATGAAATATGATCTTTCAAACTCCTCATGGTAATATTGGGGGATGGTGGACATGAACCCAGCATGAGGCTTTGCTTGTTCTTGTAATACTGAACTATACTCTGGCATTCCATTTGAAGCATCCCACTGTTTATGCATAGATGTATTTATTGGTCAGGGGAAGAAAGTGGATCTCCACTGACACTACAACCTTACCTGTACCATTCTCTCAAACATGTGTGCTAAGGGCAAATAGGAAATGTGTACATCCTCAAATGTAGGAGACCACTGACTCTGGAAAAAAAAACACAACAAGGAGCCCCGCAAGGCCCAGGTCAGTCTAGACAGGTTTCTTACCTGTATCACTCTTTCAAACATGTGAGCCAAAGGCAGGAAGGAGATGAGCACATCGTCCTGTCTCGGAAAGATCACTTTCTGCAGATGAAGGGCATGGGAGACAGAAAGGAAAGAAACACTGACAGGAAGACACAACAAGAAAGTCATAAAACAATAAAATAAAATAAAAAGAAACATGGCACCAAGAGGAGCAAAAGGGGGTAAAAGATTATTAAGCAAGAAAAAGAGAACAGTGTTTGAAGTAATGTGTGTTAGGCCACAACACTGATGGATCTATGTTAGCAAGAGTGGTGAGTAGTGACACAAGGATGGGTATGCAGAGAGAGCTCTCCTCCACTGCACAGGCGAGGGCAGGTGTCTCCCGAAAGGTTGGATATGCCCTTTCATCAAAATGCTTGGACTGCAAACCGAAAGCCTCCAGCCCAAAGAGCATTGTGTGGTCTCTCCTTGACACTTCTATTTGCTCCGAGATAGTCCAAAAGCAGGGCACATTTCTCTATGTCATCAAAGGGTTTCCAGCAAAAGTGCCCAATTACTAAGCAACCTAATAAAGTGTCTAATATACACACAACAAGGACAAGGAACATACAGAGATGCTTTATAATGAGCCAAGTGGCCGGTTGGCACTGACTGGCAAATATGGCCTCCAGAGTTTCAGACAGGAATCTCCTCTAGCCTTAGCTGGAGATGCCAAGGATAAATTGTCGGACTTCTGGCATGCAAAGCATGTGGTCTGTCATCAAGTTCCATCTATTCCCTTTTGCACATTGTAGGTGCACAATGGTTTAGGCTTGTTTTCTGACACCCATTTTAGCATTAGCAGGTATTCAGAAGATCCACACCACAGGATTACATCATAAGGTTGCCATGTTTCTTTTTTCCTCAGTAGCATGTTTCTTTGCACATCTCCAGCTGCCAGATAAGAAGGAGCACGATTCCTTGACAGAGCACATGCTTTGCATGCACATGGTTCTAGATTCTCTTCTTGGCATATTCAGGTAGGATATTCTTAAACAGAACACAGTAGAGGATGTGATACAATGACGGAAATCCTGCCGTGCACTAATGCCAATGGCATAACTTTTAGATGTGAATTGCTGTAAACTAAGAAATATCCATGGTCATTATCTGTTGCATGCCAAGTTGTGCATAACTGCACAGCAAGATTTGTGTACCTCAGCAATTGGATTTCAGTAAAGAAGACCGATCAATTACACTTGTTTATCAGGTTGTTAAAGATGCAGCAATCCTACCAGAGAAAATAATGGCCATTTTAATAAAGTAATACTGCATTCTTGACATTGTTGATATCTACTAAGACTTATATATTCATTTGAGTATCTATTTTAAATTCTGTGTAAGTTAATACTTAGCAGGCATTTGCTTCCCTCATCTCAAAGTGTTTGGGGCCAACATTTTATTAAGTCTCCTTCATTTGTTCAAAATGCATTCAGAGAAAGTAAATGAAAACACTCAAAAATAATTTCTGTAAAACAAAACTGCTATAAAATGTGAAGTTCCTAAGAGTCATGTGCTAAAAAAGGCACAATAAAATAAAATATTTTAAAAATACATCTATCCTTTTCAAAATTATTAAAGTATCTTGATGATTAAACGGAAATAGCAAAAAATATAGTAATCACAAAACCAGATATAAAACGTATTCCTGTTCAATATTTTACAGAACTATATAGCAATGTTTCTCTGAATAACTCTCTTTTGTTTCTGAATATCAGAAACAAAAGAGAAACTGAGCATGTACCTCATTTTATGAAATGTTCTCTAACAGTCCAGTGCTTTCTCGGTGTAGTTAAGTATGGATAAAACAATGGGTCAACAATCCTTTTATGACTCTGGACTGACAACAGCATTGAAAATTTATTCTTTTTTATTCTAGCAAAGCCGGCTAGATAGTTCAGTGAGATGCAGCACTCCAGAGGTCAAGGGTTTGATTCTCCAATGAGCCTTGTAGGAGAAGAGCCATCCTGTGTGTTCAGGGATAAACTGCACAGTCCCAGGGTGCCCCGAGAATAAAGGAATGATAAATTTCTTCTTGAGTAATGAGTGTACCTGGGAAGCCACTGAAAGTACTGTCATAAACTGGAACTGATCTGATGATGTGTAATATATTATTTATACTAGTAAGACTTGATTCTGTCCTGCATCTTCCAAAACAATGGCATTGATTCGGTATAAAACCAAGAGAAACAATAAACAGAATTGTTAGTTCCTTAGTTAGACACGCCTTTTGAGATCTTTTATGGATGTGATAAATATCACAGGTCATCTCAAGCTAATGTTGCTATTAAGGATGTTGAATTATTTTGGTGGCTTCTTTATTCCACAGAAAAATCTTGACAAGAGCACTTTAGGGACAAGACTGGCCCTTAGAAGAGACACTTTCACATCCTGTAGATGTTTCCACATTAATATAATTTACACAGGTCATTCTGCTTCCAATTTTTGCTGATCGAAAAAATAAATAAGTACAATATTTACCTCAGTCACTTTCAAAAAACCTGAAAAATCCGCAACCACATTCCCATGTGTCAGCATTGCACCTTTAGGGTTACCTGGAAAAGTAGCAGAAACTTAGGACACACAAACCATATTACTGACAACATAATCCCCCCTCCCCAATGCAAACAATGTTGGTTAAGTAGAATTTCTGTTACTTAATATATGAACATGCTGCATGCCTGATATATACATAAAATTAGAGAGGACCAATTACACTGGACTCTCTCAACAATTGACTCTTGATCAGCTCATATTCCAGTTGATCCATGAAAGGATCACAAGTTTATTTAGCAGTAATTTTGAATGCTTTCTATGAAATAGCCTTTCAGAAAGAGACATTTTTTAAAAAAGAAGGCAAGGGGGCAAAACTCTTAATATAAATCACCAAAAGTGCCTAAAGAAGACACCACAAAGGTATTTTCCATTCCCAGTGGTGTGCTTTTCTATCTGATCTTCTGCCACAGCACACTAAAGCTATCTTCAGTGGGATCTCTTTGAAGTATTCATCAGCTATACCTAAAGGATAGGTTAAAACAATATGCTTGTTCTGAAACTACCCTGTCAAGCAAACTGCTTCTGAATGCTTTTAAAAATTTATTTACTGTATGCTGTAGATCTACAGCCAAAGTAATTACAGCAACCTTGCTTAATAGTCTCTGTTCTCCACTATGTTCAGCAGTAATGATAGCCCTCAACTGATCTTTGAACAAGCAAGAATCAAGGATTTGATGATCCATAGGGTCCCATCCAGCTCTGCAGTTCCAAGATTAATATGACATTAGTTCACTTAAAGTAATAGTTTAATTCAAAAGGAAGCATTTGATGAAGAAATATACAAGTAAGAGAAAGAATATGATTTTTTCCCTAATATAGTATTTCTCTCTTTCATCACAAACTAACGTACAGTAAAGATGTGTCATAAGGTGAAGGCCTTAGACTTGTAGGAAACATGATAAGATACTTAGAAATTAGAATACTTAGTCAGCAGGTAGATTATAAAGAAGAAATAATAGAGAAATACTGGAAATTTTTATTTGTAAACTATACTTTACAGTAATTTGAGAGAAACCATTTTAATATTCTCTGTAGACTAGATCTTCTACCTGCCAAGTGAAACAAATATCATCCCGATTTATTTTGGTGACATTCAGAATATCTCAGATTATCATTTGACGCTCAGAAACAAAAGCTGACCCTGCACATTTGTGGAGGCACAGGGAGATCCCATCTTCTGGAAAGGCATGGTGGACATGGGATAGTTCCTGTATCTCCAGTACCTTTACTTCTACAGTATTGAGTGCCTCAATCATATGTATAAACTGGCAAGAATCAGGCTGAAAGGCGAGAAACTGCAATGGAATGATAACCATAGAAGTAGGGTTATGGAAAAGTGGAGAACTCAGCATACAGAGCTAACTGACTTGATCAGCTTTGGGCTGGAAAGACATACTGAAGATTGGTTTGAACTTCTGTTTGGACATTTAGGGACAGTGGTGCAAACTCAACTTGGTGGAAGATAAAAGATTTAGGCCATGGATTCCCAACCAAGGGGTTCACAAAATGATTTCTTGGAGGTCATTTTTAGTTGAAATTATTTATATGTTTCTTATATTAAATATGGTACACACAATACTGTTTTATTTTAATTCTCTTGGCCCACAGATAAGATAATTTTAATCTGAACTGGACTTACAGGCAACCTAGAGTTCTTAGTTATTTCTGTATTCTTTGAGTGTGATGGTGACTCAAAAAAGGTTGGAAACCTCTGCTTTAGGCAATAGGGAAGAGGCAATCCTCTTTTCAACTTTTATACACACACACATTTGTATACATATATCCATTTACAAATCAAATGCATACATTCTAACTTTAATTCACATCTGATATCTGGTATCTATTTGCCTATTGTTTCAATAGGTGTTTAAATATTATTTCTGTACAGTATCTCCTTATTAAAGTCAGGGAAAACAATCACAGAAGAGATAATATTTACCTGTAGTGCCACTAGTAAAACATACAATTGACAGATCTTCTGGTCGAGGTGGCTAAAAAGATCAGAAGAAAAATTAATGACTTCCCTATTTTGTCTATAGGACTGACCTGCTTTAACAGATTCAGCATTGCAAGAAATTTATAGTAAGTTTCCGTAGTGTTTCGTCTTTCTAATATTGAGTCTTCCTTTTCCCACAGGGCTTTGCTCCAAGTATAAGCAGATATTTTTTGGTTAATAGTTTATCATGTTGAAGTTTTCAAATGTGATCATACATGTATTTACTTAGGTTAAATTCCACTGAAGACAATGGGACACACTGTACCTCTGAATAAACATGTTTATCTAGTATTGTGAATTTTAGTGATGGTATACCCAGTAATGTTAAACCCCAAGACTGCAAATATCTTGCAGCTGTTCAGACTTTCACAACAGTACAATTCTGAAGTTGCCATCATGCTTTAGTTCAATATTTGTCATGAGATCAAAGTCACACCAGCTTTCCCTAATTTTGAGTTTACCAAAATTACCAAACCAAATCTCCCCTGGTCCCCTCCACCAAGCTTCTCCTACTTTGACTCCTTCATGTCTTCTCCCTTTCAAAGGTGGTGGTGGAGGAGTAAACCTACCTACAACACACCATTTTAATATGCTTGATATAAGCCAATTATTCCATTCGAAAGCAATTTGTACTGGGAAATGTTTAAAGTGCAGATTTTACAAAGTTTGGGAACAATCCACAATTGCCTGCATCATAAACTTCTATTAGAAGAAATGGGATGTGCCCGAAGAAACAAACTGGTTTATGTGCAGCCCTCATTAATTTCAATGAGGCTCATGGATGCGAATGGTGGGTTATTTATGAGCACAATCCACAGTATTATGGGAGAAAGGAAGAAAAGCTTATACTCACAACAGGGGCATGCCGGCATTCTCGACCACAGTCCTGAAAAAATTGAATCAAAAGATAATGGTTTAAAATCTTCAGACTAGGTTTCCCTTGTCTCAGGAGCTGTATGTCTCTTGCTCTGTGGATGCTTTTCATGTCCCTTTTCTTTGCTTATGTCATGTTGTGATATCAAACAAGGACACTTTTAAAAAATGGCAAGTCAGTTTTTTGCACCAAAATTTTTAAAATTATTGTCTCTTGTTACTACTTTAGGCATCTTTAACATCTCAACCAATCAACTGTACTTGATAGCACTGGAGCTAATCTTGATTTGTCTTGTGTGGAAGAGAGTAACATAACAGAATAGGAGGAAATATTACACGTACATTAATATATTATTATTATACACTCTTTTCAAACACTGTTTAACATCATGTAAATAAAGCAGTGCAAGAGAACCTCACCTCTACTTCCTGCATAGCTTGGATATGAACTCCACACATTTGTCCTCTTTCTTTAAGATCCTTCTCAAAAGGGTCCATCAAAATAATGAATTTCAAGCCCGGAGTTTCTTTTTTCTCTACATTTTCTAACAGGACTTTGGCTTTTTCGGGTTTATCACAAACTACTATAGAAATGTCAGCTAAAACAAACAAGCAAAACAATGTTCAGACAATTATACTGAATCAACTGAGTTTTTTTCTCTCTAAAATTATAGAAAATGTTTGTGTGACAATTATGCAGAGATACATGTATACAGTGGTGACTAGCGCCCATTGGCTGGGTAGGCATTAACAATACAACTAATGATAGGCAAATCTATTGGTAGTTAGTGAAACTTATGATACCGGGAGCCAGATCACCTTGCCCAAGAGCCACAAACCCAAGAGCCACCCCTCTTGGAGTTATATTCTCCAGACTGTATACAGAAATACCCAAAGAACTACCTGTTCCAAAAAACCTGTTTGTGTGAGCTGTGCCATCAAGTTGGAACTGACTTATTGCAACTTAGTAGGGTTTAATGTTAAGTGAGATATTCAAGGAGTGGGTTTTCCAGTTCCACTCCCCCAGTGAGTTTCCATAACTAAGCAGGGGTTTGAACCCTGTTTTCCTAATCCATCACTCTACCCACTACACCACACTGGGAACCTCCAAAAATCATATACTCAAGACTATACATACATCCCGAGAGCACTACATCCCAGACTACATAAGTAGGCAAATAACCACTTTATATCTCCCCCTCTCCAAAACCTCATCCAATCCAGACTGCACAAAAATACACCAAAAGTGTTATCTGTATTTTAGCCACAGCAACAAACTCCTTCCATCATTATGGAGAGTACAGGCAAAGCTGTATGTATTGGTATGAGATCTCTCATCTTGAACAATTTAACAGGTCTATATAACTATCTAGGAAAGTGTATTTTTCTCTCTTTCTCTCTTTTGTACTTGCAACCTGTGCTAAACTGTATATGGTAAGCTCATTTCAGTTGCTATTGACCAGAAACTGACTGCACACACCATCATAACTGCAAGGCATAAACCATAGCAGTGAGTTGCCAGTAGTTAAGGAGTCACCCTTTTACTCCTCATTATATGCTAGTCAACTGATTTGAGATGTGATGGAAAATACAAGCAGAGACTCCATAACTAGCAATAAATCATTGTGATTTAAGCCACTGCACTGGTGTCTGTAAGCAACAAGATTCTAGCCATTACTTCCTAAACTGTGGCTGAGAAGTACATAAATAAACTTGTTAATCTTAAAGATGCTGCAATGTTACTATTACTGCTACTATTATTATTACTTATGGAGTCTTCAAGGATAGTCAGATGTTAGTGATTCCCTACAGAAGTAATAAGAGTGTGCAGATTTGTATTTCTGGAATACTGTACCAAGAATTCCCCAGGCAGCAAGCACAGTGATTTAATAATACTGTAATGTCAGATATGTTTCCTTAGCTCTTTCTTTTTTCAAAGCCATATTCCTCCAAGGAAAGTGGTGACACAGTCCAAGGAGATATCAAAATATTTTGGGGGTACTGACTTTTGCAAAGTGATTAATCAGTTAAACCTATATACAGTCATGTGAAAAAGAAAGTACACCTTCTTTGAATTCTATATCAGGACATAAAATCATCTGGTCCTTAGCAGGTCTGAAAATTAGGTAAATATAACCTCAGCTGAACAACAACACATGACATATTACACCATGTCATGATTTAATTAACAAAAATAAAGCCAAAATGGATAAGCTCATCTCTAAATATACTAGTAGTTAACATTTAAATTCCCGCTTGGATGTCTGCTGTTGTTGATTCTGTGATATGATTAGCTTTGATTCCCCTGCTGAAATTCTGACTTTTTAGCATGGAGAAAATGATTATTTCCAAAAGCAGAGTTGGTTCTTGTGCAGAAGTGTAGTAAAACAGCCATTTGTAACCATTTTCTCAACAAAATGTATTGGTGCAAGATCTTCTTGGTTCCTCTGCAACAGCGGGTCCCAACCTTGGGTCTCCAGATGTTATTAGACTACAACTCCCAGAAATCCTGGCCAGTGTAGCTAGTGGTGAAGGCTTCTGGGAGTTCAGGGACATCTGAGGACCCAAGGTTGGGAACTCCGATTGAATCTCATTTCACTAGAAGTAAACGAATGGTTGCTTCTTAAATATGTCTCCTTTTAAACAGCCAAATGGGCTGCTGTTTTACACAACAAAAATAGTATACTCAGAAGCTATTTATATAAATAAATCTATTTTATTTTTTACCTGTGTTGATAATATAACGAATGGCTCCAGGGCCTAACGTATCATACAGGGGAACCACAACCATGGAATAGGTATAGCAAGCCAGCTCAGAAATGATCCACTGGAAGGAAATGATGAAAAATATGTTACATTTGGCAATAAATATGAATAAAATGTCAAGGTGGAAGTAAGATGCTGGCTTTCTTACGCTTTACCTCTGGCCGGTTTTGTGCAAAGACCCCAATAAACTGACTTGTTGATGGTTTGCATCCTTTCTGGAGTAAGCCTGATCCCAGTGCTTCTGCTCTTTCAGCAACCTAAAAGTGAAAGAAAATGCTTAAAAAGAACAAACATGGAAACATTTCACAGACTACTCTGAGGCAAGTCAAGGCTTACTTAAGCCTTAACATGGAATTAAAACATATTAATAACATATCATAATGTATCAAGGGAACCCTGCCCCCACCAATCTCCAATGACTACATTCTTATCTTATCTTATCTTATCTTATCTTATCTTATCTTATCTTATCCTATCCTATCCTATCCTATCCCATCTTATCCTATCCCATCCATCCATCCATCCATCCATCCATCCATCCATCCATCCATCCATCTTATTTCTATCTTGCTTTTCTTCCCAAAAGGAATCCCAGGAGACCCCTCCCAGCTTTTGGCAAAGGAATTCCAAATTCTTCAAAAAAGTTGAATTGAACACAATTATACCATGGAATAATTTGTTCAGCCATTCTCAGTTACTAGAGATTAAGTTAAAAATGTGCAACTATTAATCTGCACTGGCACAGATCAAGGATGACACAATCCAGTGAAATCACACTCTCTGTGAAGAATCTGTCTTGATGTGGATTTTGTGTGAGACAGAATATAAACAGCCCGAATGCTATACACTGGACTAGAACAGCTTTTCCAGTGTAGTGGCCTCCATATGGGCTATGCAACAACTTTCTTCATTACCAGCTGGTA
Organism: Pogona vitticeps; assembly: GCF_051106095.1. Classification (NCBI taxonomy): domain Eukaryota; kingdom Metazoa; phylum Chordata; class Lepidosauria; order Squamata; family Agamidae; genus Pogona; species Pogona vitticeps. Next base: position 104,067,615 of record NC_135784.1, read on the forward strand.
TGAAAGGAACTTTAGTGTGACTTGCTTTAACATGTTGAGCCACCTCAGCCCCTCACTGGGAGAAAGGCAGCCTATGGATGCAAAAGAGAGAGAAAGAGAACAACACATCTGAGGGGCACTGTGTTAAGGAAGACTCCACTACACATTTTTTTCAAGAGCTCTGTTCTAATTCATTTGTTTGCTTTATTAGGGGAAAAAATATATGAATCTCACCTCTTTATAGGTCAGCCACTGATAAGGCTGTTTGGGTTTCCTGAATCCCAAGCAGGGCCCATTTTCTAAAGAAAAACAGATAATAGGAACTGTAAAGTCTATAATCCTTTTCCAAAAGAAAGTTAATAATGCATTTCCTGGTTCCCTGACTGCTCCTCAGCCGGTAGAGCATGCTTAAAAATAAACCACTGTTATTATCAAGGTCAATTTGCAGTGTCAGCAATTCAAGAGTTCATATAGAGGGCCATCAAATGCAAGAAGAAGCTATCTTGCCTAATGGAATGCTGCATTCTCTAATTACCTAGGAATCAATTGTGAGCTTTCATTTTTAAATGAGAATGTTACTGTTGTATTAAGCACCGCCATTGCCTTATTAAGAAAACTTTGCTCCAAAACATGGTAAGCACCTAATTCTGGACTTAATGTCACTGCTCATTCTTTTGTTTTGTTTTGTCTTTATTATATGCAAAAATAAATTCTGGAAAATCCTAATCAATCATAATAATAGCAGCAACAGTAGCAAAAGCAGCAACAATAAAAATGTGATTGTTTTCAGAAGTGCAAAGCGAATATAAAAAGTAGCAAGCTCTAGGGAGAACCAATAAAATGTATTAAAAAATAACACTTATTTCCAAAGTTGTTAGATTTACTGTAGGATCATTTTAACATGTGTTCCTTGTCTCCCTCTTGCTCTTGAACAGAAGCTGTAACTTGTCATAACTGATTATGCCCACGTTTTACCTTAATTTACAGGATTAAGAAAAAACTGCCAAAAAGTATACATGGTGTATATTCTTAGACGTTAGAGTTATATAAGCCCCTGTACAATGACGGAGACATTATTACATTTGATTTGATTCCAGAAAAGACTTCTGTGGGCACAGGAAACCCTGTGGAGGTACTCTTAATTCTTGATGTCATGACGTACAGTACATAAAGGCGCAGCACAATGGCTACAAATATTGGATCTCCAGATATTGTGGGATTACAGTTCCCATCACCTCCAGCTGATTACGAAGGCACTCTCAGGTCTTGTTGTCATGACACAGGCAAAGGTCCAACTCATAGGTTCCAGATATTGGATCCTTAGGCAATGTGAGACTACTGCTCCCATCATCCCCATCCAGTATGGTCAATAATCAGGGACAGAAACTCTATTGTAACAATACCTGGGACTCAAAGTTAAGACCCATTCTTGTAATATTTTACAGCCCTTAGTTATATCAGATCATTGATGACTCATTAGATTTATACAGTATAACTGTCTGCATCAATAGTTATAGCTAAGTGTAGATCAACAGCAGAAGGATTTAAAAAAGGGAAAAGGGAAGAACATGATGTTGTGGTTTAGCTGTACACACCGATCTTCTCCTTATCTTCATCTTGTGTTCTCTGCATAAAATACATCCCTTGTATCAAGCAAGTGAAGCACATTCTTTTAACAATGCCACACTTTACATGAGAGGACTACTTAAAAATAAAGTGGGATTGCTACATAATCTCATTCTGTAGCTCGACCAACTATGGCCTAATATACAAGGCTACACCATGGAAAGGCCAAATTCTGCAAGTAAACAGTGTAAGGCTCAATATCAGGCACGGTAGGCTTCCTTATTGCAAGGGAAAGTAAGAATTAGCTTAAGGACTATTTTGTATAGCATTTAACTGCCTTAACTGTAAACTGGACCACCTGAAACATTTTACAACGTTGGTTGGCAACCTGGTACCCTTGAGATGTTTTCCACCATAAATCCTAAAGTCCCTTATCACTGGTCATGCTGTGTGGGGCTTACATGGCTTTCCCCCAAAATATCTGTCGGGCATCGTGCTGCTGATGTAGGACATCATGCTAACCCTGGGATGAAAATGTTCATCATCTCTAAAACTGATTCACTGTACAAACACCTCAGTCGTTCATCAATGCTGTCATCCCGTGTGTGTGATGTGACATTAAATCAGTTCTGTTTTATGACACCCCTAGTAGGATTCTTGAAGTATATGAGACATTAAATGAGCAGGTTTGCTAGTGTCACCCCATCTCAGGGAGTTTCCATAGCTAAATGAGGATATGAACCGAAATTTCCTAAATCCTAGTCTGATATTCTATCTGCTCTGCTACATTGGCTCCTGGTGTACAGTAACCCTCTACAGCTGTGGTTCCCAAACTTGGGTAACCCAGATGTTTTTGGACTGCAATTTCCAGAAGCCTTCCCCACCAACTGTGATGGTTAGGGTTTCTTGGAGTTACAAGAAAACCTGGTTACTCAAGGTTAGGAGCCACAACTCTACAGGGTTGGAAAAGCCTTATGGAGGCTGACTTCTCACTGAACTGCACTGTGCTGCACTGCAAGTGTCACTGCAGAGAAACTGTACAGTACTTGCAATAATAGTATCAGGGAAACCAGTGATACGGAGCAACCTGCAGCTTGTCTGGGGCTGATAAATACTTAGGCTCAATTATATTTAGTGATGATCTGCCTTGCATCACACCACTCCAACTCCTTGAGAGACGTAGTAAAAAAAAGCCAATAATTTGAAGCTTTGCAGTAGCAATTGATAGGGATAGACTTGCAAGAACTGGCTTTAAAACAAATAAATAGAAGAAGGGAGAGGTGCAGAAGGCCTAAGACGTCCTAGGGCTAAAGCATTGTCTCCTAATTGCAGATACCTATGTGCATACTGTACCTGTGAGGGCAAAGCTCTCTACACATAATGAAAGCCATTATGTTCTTTACATGTTAGGGACGAAGCTGTTCTGGAATATGACAAAGTGTGAAATACATATCCACACTACTGTTTAATAAATCTTATGCTAAGAACAGCATAATTGTTCCTGAGAAGAAAAGAAAAGTTAGCCAAAACTTTGAAAACCGTGAAGGTTTATGGCTAACTCTTTGCATTTTATTTATTCATTTTATTTCTTTAGCCAAGGCAGCAGTTGTTGTATATGACCTAGAAGGATGTCAAGGCAGCTGTGGGATGCTTCAAAGCAACCTCTCCATGCATGGAGAGGATGAACCTCCCCCTAGACAGAGAGGGATCCTTTTGCAAAAGGGATGCTGTGACCAGAAAGGTGGGAGGCCTTCCCATTCTATGGCTCCTCATCACCACCAATAGTAATAAGGATCAGAAGAGACTGTCCTGAGGATGTGTCAGGGGAAGATATGAATCCACGGTCCCCTCAGTCTGCTGACCACCCCCACCCCCACCCCCAGATTACACCAACCCAAGAGCTGACACAACTAATTCTCTCCTCCTACTTTTAAATCGGAGCAGAAATTTTCTTTTGGAAAACAGAAAGGCAAAATCCATTCCCTTGCCTGAGCATCTGGAAGCCAGCAGGATTCTAGGAACAGCAGAGGCCATGTAGCAGATCTTTCTCTTATAACCCCCAATCCTCACTACTTCCCACTATTGCTCTGCTCATCATCTTCCCATTGCGAATCTTCTGTATATTATCCTTCATCTCCAACTGACCTATATCCAAGCACCAGAAGTTTAAATCATATCAAAGCTGACCTTTTTAATGATCAGCCATGGAAAAATCAGGTGTTCTATTTAGGTTACTCAAGCTTGCCTAACCTCTTTATGTATTAAAAGCTTAAAGTTTGTCTAGTGTCTGAATAACTTTCCTTTCCTCCTTGCAGTTCAGTACAGGAGAAAATCTACTTTGGAGCATGGCTCAACAGCATTCTTTCCCTTGCCTGTGAAAACAGAAAATGTTTTAGGCAAAAGGAGGCCAAGGGACTGACCTAAGCGCAGTAGCAACCCCTTATCTGTTATTGTCGGATGAGTCTCACCGCTATTTGGACAAGGGCTTCTTCACAAGAATGCTAGAGCAGAATCTGGTCATACATCTTCCCATGTATTTAACAAGTCTTTGGGAGCTCTTCTCCAGCTATGCCTACTTAACAAGATACAACAGGGGAAAAGCTTTTTTTTTTTTTTTTTGGTGGTGACACACCAGTTACGGACTTTCCTTCCAAGAAAGACTTAAAGGTAAAGGTAAAGGTTCCCCTTGACATTTTCAATCTAGTCGTGTCCGACTTAAGGGGGCAGTGCTCATCCTGTTTTCAAGCTGTAGAGCCAGTGCTTGTCCAAAGACAGTTTCTGTTGCCACGTGGCCAGCATGACTAGGGAACGCCGTTTTACCTTCCCACTGAAGTGGTACCTATTTATCTACTCGCATTTGCATGCTTTCAAACTGCTAGGCTGACGAGGAGCTGGGACAAAGCGATGGGAGCTCACTCCGTTGCATGGATTTGATCTTATGACTGCTGGTCTTCGGACCCTGCAACACAGGCTTCTGCAGCATAGCCCACAGCGCCACCACGTCCCCTCAAGAAAGAGGTACAGGGCACTTATACTTTGGTCTTTTCAAAGTCAACTGAAGATATTTTTGTTTTCTAAGGTTTTTAAACTTTTCTGTAAACATCTTTGATGATTTATGGAAGTGTTGATATTAAATAGACTTAAGATGTGTTGGTCTAAGTTTTATTTTATTTTTTAACTTTTCCTGCTCATTGTTACCTTGTGTTAAAACTGTTACTTATCTTTTTGCACAGTATTTCACTCTAAATGTAAAACACCCAGCGAAGTTTTGATTGTGGCCAGAAATTGTATATACTTTATATACAATCAATTATGGAATATATACTATGAGTGAAGGTACAAGGGGAGAAAACCAAGAACAGAATATAAAAATTAACATTATGCTATATGTAATAATACTTACAGTAATGCTTGCAAGTACTTACCGGATATATTAAACCCTCTTCTAAAAACCTCGTACATGGTCCTTGCATCATCATAGTAGTGAGTTAGCAATTGTGAACTCTCGCCAATTACAGATCTCCGTGCACCATCCCAGCCCTACAGTGAAATAATACAGACAAGGAGATCAAATGTCTGTATGGCAAGAGCATGGCTTTTGGAATCTCATTTCAGGTTCTCAGTTACAAAAAACTAGCAATCTTAATGACGGTATGATAAAATGATGCTAAATACTTCTTAGTTCACATACAAACTGAAATGAAACCTACCGGTATATAAACCTAATTTGCTCAGACTACTGCTTTTTATTCTGGCTTTTCCCAGTTCTTTCACCTTGGTCCCACTCTAAGGTCTCCAAAAGTAGACTCTGGGGTCCTAGGACACAAGAGACTAGCCCTATGTTTGTAAAATGTCTTCTGATTGATAGTATTATGTAAACAGTCAGCTACAATTTGATAGTTGTCAGAATTTCTGTGTTCATATTAATAACTGGTTTGGACAATGAAAAAGGATCTGTGGAACACTGTAACATCAAAATGTATTTGTCAGCTCTTAAGATTAACAACATTTCATTCACTGCCAAACTACACTATCAATGGGGAAAAAGTGCCTTCACAAGTACAGATTCTTCCTATTTAAACTGCAGACCTATGCATGTCTACTCTGTAGTACATCCAACTGAGTTCAATGATACTTACCCTTGGGTGACTATAGAACTGCACAATTAAGTGCAGTACTATAAATGTGTATACAAAGTTCTCAAGTTGAAAAATCTATTCTGTCTATCTCTCTGTTTTCTTTTTGTGGAATAGGAAAGTTGAGAAAAGTTCTGATATTTATAAAATAAGCAGATCACTAAAACATATCTAAGAGATGAGGAGAGACAGGAGAGCCACAGAATTCATCTTGTGCTAACATTCAGCTCTACAGAAATGCTGTCAACATCTGTAGGAAAAAAATAACCAAAGGTTGAGGCATGCAGCTGTGCAGAAATCAATCTCCTTCCCTCTCCTGCTCCCACCACTGTCTTGCTTTGTGGACAACATGAATGATGCAGAACGACTCATGAAAAATACATTTAATTCCACAGTGAGTGTCTGCAGGGATCGTTTCTTCAGCCAGCAAGAAGAATTTTAAAAACACTAGGTACAAAACATAATGTTCAGAAAAATCAATATGGTAAAATTGGATGCTTCAAATGTTCTGTAATCTCATGCATAAATAGAAACTGTTAGCAAATCATCCTTTTTGTATTGTGCCCAAATGTGTTCCCTTCAAGGCAAATCATTATAAATCCATCTGCTAAACAGCCGCCCAGAGTGGTCGTACAGACCAGATGGGCGGGATATAAATCGAATAAATAAATAAACAATAAAATAAAGTAAGTAAGTAAGTAAGTAAGTAAGTAAGTAAGTAAGTAAGTAAGTAAGTAAGTAAGTAAGTAAGTAAGTAAGTAAGTAAGTAAATAAATAAATAAATAAATAAATAAAATACATACTTGTGTAATATTCTCATTCAAGGCTTCCATTATTTTACTGAATCAGTGCAAATACACAAAAAACTGGATATAT